>NC_080393.1:51613531-51908531 GCF_028751815.1 Salvia miltiorrhiza | reverse complement strand
TCCATGTTGAATTTAAATACTACGTACGAGAGAAAAAAAAAATTGTTGTATAAAAAATTCTTAGGTGGGCATATATAATGTGATAGATGTATTAATTATTATCATTAATATGCATATACCTAAAGTTATATTTATAATTTGTCGAGGGGGAATATGACTATATGAGTACAGTTCAAGTCAGGTTTGTTATCCTAATATGAAACCAAAAGGGAACTAAAATTGATACTCCTGTTTGAAATTATATGCTTATCTAATGGAGCTTAATTAAATTAATTTTTAACAATCCATTTCAAATTGAGCATCAAGTAATTATTTTATTTATTTATTTTTCATTTCCAATTCCCTACTCCTGTTCCTCGGGGCACAAATCAAGCATGCGTCTATTTGGGGTAATAAAGAAATATCACAAGTTTGAACTCCAAATATTATAAGTAATGATTGCAGATTTTCCTCGTGCAAAAAATTTACAAAAATGGACAATCCAAATTATACTATAATTCTAATCAATTAATTACTAAAAATGACATATATCACGAAATTACCTTCTCCAATGGATACACTGTCTTCTTGCAGGTTGCACATTTTTCTTGGGTGCCAGAGAAAAAGGAGGACATTTTACTAGGGGGAGTCTTATTCTGCAATTAGTTATATATATAATGAAAAATTGTGTGGGACATATATATAAATGTCACATACTGAAATATATAAAATATGGTTGGATAATTCATTAATTAATTTACGCATGTACCTGTGGTTCTGCTTGTTTTGCTGCAGACAATAAATTGAAAATGGCATATAAGACTATAAGATATCAATTCTTAAAAAAAAAAAATGTTTTTTAATCTTAAAATGTTTAATAAACCTGGAGACTTGCTAAAATTGTAGCTTCCAGTTTCTTTAAAGAGCTGTTCAAAGTGAGGCTTGCAGTATAGGTTCCCATCCACAGCTGAGTAGCTACTCATCTGCAAATAATACACACATTATTGTTAGTAATTTCCTCAGATTTGATGATTCAAATTGCTTCTTGATTCACTTTGGAGCAAAGAGAAGATCCTTTTACTTTTATTTTTTTGTCAAAAAGGAAGCAGGTTTTTCTAAGTTGGATAACTGTCTCCCCTTACTAATATGGTATAACGATAACTTGATCCACATCTAATCAAGTGTTTGGTTTGCAACATTGCGTCTGTGATTGATAACTCGGCCCACATCTAATCATCCAAATTACGTGGTATTTAATCACCTCTTCAATCTTATCTATCTCATTCATCAAACCAAACGCCTCCATAATATATAAAATATATATGTAAAATAAAACATATTAATTGTTAAATAGAAGATGTAGATGTAGACAAATATTGAAAGTATATGAGAAGAAGAATTATACAGAGAGACGTCCACTGCATTGATGGCATTTGAAGCATGTCTTATGATATGGAACTCCATCAACAGACATCATCTCTACAAAATGTACAGTTTTATCACAACACTTGCATTTCTGCGTCGTCCCAAAAGTCGCCATTTTTTTTTCTTTTTTGTTGAAGAAAAATCAAATCAAATCAAAACTTGGATAAATAAATAAATTCAGAAAAGAACATATTCTTGATCAATTTTGAAAACTGGATTAATCTCTTTTTGGTCTTAAAACGTCAGGTTATAAGGCTGAAAAATGAAACCGGAAAATTATTAGTGGAGCAAATGAATTTAGCCTGATAATAAGGAAATGGAGTGGAAGAGCTACTTTTATTGAAACTTGAAAATAGATATAAAAATGGATGTATTGAAATCATATACGAAAAGTTAGCAAGGATTTCAGTGGACCAAAATGGAACTACAGATGAGGGATGGATTTGAAATTCCAGTCAATAATTATTATTATGACATTTCCATGCCAATTATTTGAAGTCTTCGGTAATCCACCTTAGACCTTAGCATTAACCATCTACTGCTTAGCCAACACACACATCTTGTGGTTATTCGAATGTGGTGTGACTATGTGAGTTAGGTTAAAGAATTTAAACATTCCTAGTGGTGGTGTTGGTACACCTCTCGTCGTTGATCATTGCTTGTCGCCTTGATTTTGCATATAGTTTAACACAAATATATATATGATTAAACATAAATATGCACAAGTTTGGGATCCACTTAAATTAAATGATATACATGCACGTTTTTTTGTCTGAAATTGCTATTCATATTTTACCCTGTGCATTCTTGGTACTAGAAGTCTTGCCACATGTCGTGATTTTAGTGAGACACATAAAAAAAAGTGAAGTTTAGATTTGAATTTATATACTATCTAAGGAAAATGAAACTACATAATTCACTTTCTATATACTTCCTCTGTCCACGAAATGTATGACACTTTTTGTCGTCCACCAAAAATATGACCCTTTCTTTTCAGAACATTGTCTCACATATTTTCATGATCTATAATAAAATCATCTCAAATTCAATCTCGACCAGTCATTTCATATAATGGTGATATTTTTTTTCAACTACATAAAATCACAACTAATTTTATTAAAACTTGTATCCACCAAAATTGTCATAGTTTTGGTGGACGAATGGAGTATATAAATATATAGGACTGATTTTATCGTGAAAAAACATATTTTATCGTGACAACTAATAATATTGCACTGACCTGTAAAATTACTGCATTTGTCGTGAAATTAGTTGCACTGGAAAAAAAAAATTTCGCTTTCTCTAGGATTCAAACCTAGATATTGCATTCATTCTCAAGATAATGCATCATCCATTGTAGTTCTTAATGATCAAATAACTAATAATGATTCTCCGTTCTTATTTTAAATAAAAGTTTTCATTTTAACCTCTCCATATATATAGGGAAGGGCTACCGTGAGAGCACCTCTTAAAATAAAACATAAGAATTATGAAAAATGTATGAATTCGTTGTATAAAGGCATGAATTTCGAAAAATAAAATTTTGATACCTTTGGGATTTGAACTCATGACCATGAATTCATTCAACAAGATGATGAATCAATCGTAGATCTTGATGATCTAAAGCTAAAAATGATTCTTATTTTATATCTGAAGAAGTGTATTTATTTTAGCTCTCTCCTATATATATATATATATATATAGGGAGAGGTTCAAGAAAGAACCATAAATAAAAGAAGACCGGAGAACCATTTTCAGCCATTCGATCATCAATATCTACGGTGGATGCATCATCTTGTTGGATGAATGCAGATCCTGGGTTCGAATCCTGAAGGGAGCATTTTTTTTAAAAAAATTTAGTGCATTAATTTTAACAGCAAATGCATTAATTTTTACAGTGGCTGCATTAGATTTGATGGTTCTCCCGTTCTCACAAATAATGTAGTTCTCTCTGGAACCACACCCTATATATATATATATATATATATATATATATATATTGGGGGCTGGTGTACGCCAATTTGTCTAAAAACTTATAATATCAACACTTAAATTTTATAAGTAAGTAGATAATTCATTTAAAAAGCAACAGCTGGAATAGCTCAGTTGGTTAGAGCGTGTGGCTGTTAACCACAAGGTCGGAGGTTCAAGCCCTCCTTCTAGCGTTTGTTTTATTTTCAATTTTTTTTTATTTACTTTATATTCAACTCTTTATACGTTTTGTCATTTTTAGTTATTATTATATTATTTAATTCTTATTTACTTTATATTCAACTCGCGTTTGTTTTATTTTCAATTTTTTGTTTATTTACTTTATATTCAACTCTTTATACGTTTTGTCATTTTTAGTTATTATTATATTATTTAATTCTTATTTACTTTATATTCAACTCTTTATGGGTTTGTTATTATTATATTTTTTTAATTTTAAATTACAATTGTTTATTTAGATTTAAAAATTATCATTTCTTTAATTGATTTTTTTTATAGAATTCTTTAATTGATTCTTTTAATTATTTATTTATTTACTTTATAATTCTAGCGTTTGTTATTCAATTTTTTAGTTATTTACTATGTACTCAACTCCTTATGTGTTTGTTATTTTTAATTATATTATATTTTAATTGTTATTTTCAATTTTTTAACTATTATTATATTATTTAATTATAATTTTCAATTTTTATTTATTTACTTTATACTTCTAGCGTTGCTATTTATTATTATTATTATTATTATTATTATTATTATTATTATTATTATTATTATTATTATTATTATTATTATTATTATTATCCTTTAATTGTTATTTTTATTTTTTTGAGAAATAAACCCGCGATATTAAGATGGCAAGTGAAGAAGCTTACCACTGGTGTAACACATCTTATGTGTTTAATTACTCATAGTTTTTATTTGTAATCTCTCGATGAGACCGACTCTAAAGATAAAACAAGTATTCTTCATCATTATGTTGCAAACTATTAAAAAAATATACTTATTGAAGATATATAATCGGTCCTCAAGGGGACACCAAGCGGTGCGATATCCTGTGTGTGAACAGTGAGGTTCCGGGTTCAAACCCCACTGCTCCCCCTCCCCAACTCCTCCAAGTCACAAAATATATATATATATATATATATATATATATATATATATATATATATATATATATGGTTGGGTTCCGGTGGATCCCTGTGCTTATAATAGATCCGTAGATCCAAATCTAGACCACCCATTTATGACATGTGGCGCATCAAGATGGTGACACGTGGCAAGGCATTTCAAGGCAAAATCTAGAGAGGGGTAAAATTGGAATGTAATTTTCGAAATTAAAAAAAAAAAAAAAGATTTTCTCAAAATAGGTATATTTTAGATGCATAAAGTTTCATACGAGAATGCATGAACTTTCATATAAAAATGCATAAAGTTTCATATCAAAATGCATAAGATTTCACCCCACCCCAACCCCACCCCCCACACCCCTGAACCCCACCCCACCCCAGAACCCCACCCCCACCCACCCCCCCCCCCCAATTTTTTTTTTATTTTTTTTTATTTTTTAAAAAACTGATTTTCTGACCACTGACCCACCCCCCCCAAAAAATTTTTTTTTTGTTTTTTTAAAAACTGATTTTCTGACCACTGACCCACCCCTACCCCCCACCCCCCAAAAAAATTATTTTTTTAATTTTTTTAAAAACTGATTTTCTGACCACTGACCCACCCCTACCCCCTACCCCCCCACCCACCCCCCCACCAAATTTTTTTTTTTTATTTTCTCAAAAACTGATTTTCTGACCACTGACCCCCCACCCACCCCACCCCCCCACCCCACACCCCAAAAAAAAAAAATTTTTTTGAAAAATTGATTTTTACATGCATAAAAAAATTACTCCCTCCGTCCCAATATTCAAGTCCCGTATTCCTTTTAGAGCCGTCCCATGTAACAAGTCCCCTTTCCTTTTTTGGCTAAAATTAGGGATGGATTAGTAACTTAATTACTCCCTACCCACCTCGATTCTGCCACTCTCTCTCTCTCTCTCTCTCTCTCTCTCTCTCTCTCTCCTCTCTAAATCATCCCCACTCTCTCATCTTGTTCCATCGCCTCCAACACCTTCCACCTTCCATCCGCCTTCTTCCACCACCTCGCACCTCCGGCGCCTCGCGCCTTCGCCACAATCCTCACGCCTCCGCCACCATCCTCCTGAGCCGCCTCCACCTTCCTCCTGCTCCGCCTCCAATGCCTCCGCCTCCTCGCGCCTCCGCGGGCTCCAACGCCGCCTCTGCCGCAACAGCCACTGCCCTCCGCCTCCTTCCACCGCCTGGCACCTCCGGCGCCTCGCGCCTTCGCCAGCATCTTCCTGCGCCGCCTCCACCATCCTCCTGCTCCACTTCCAACGCCTCCGCCGCCTCGCGCCTCTGCCCTCTGCCTCCGCGGGCTCCAACGCCCACCACCTCTTGCCGTCGGCCGCTGCAGAGAGGAAATTGAAAGATTTCCATTTTTTGTTGTTTCGCCCAAAACGATTAGGGCTCGCCTCCACCCTTTCAATTATTTTCGTTGTCTTAATTTCAGAAATTGAAAGATCCATTTTTTGATTTCTCTGTGGTGGTGTTTTGGTGTTCCGGCTCAGAAATTGAAATTAAGGCCCAGTGTTTTGGTGATTTCTGTTTTTTGATTTCCAGTGTTTTGGTGATTTCTGTTTTTTGAAATTAAGGCGCCTCCGTTTTTTGATTTCCGTTCACTGTTCTGGCGGTGGTGCGGTGGTGCACAGGTAGTGGTGCGGTTCAGAAATTGTGGTGGTGCGGCAGGGTATTAGAGCCTGAGACCCTTAATTAAAGTAACAACAACTTTTTTAAATATACCATTTAACTCTTAATTTTAGTCTCCTAAATACCCGTGCCCAAAAGAAAGGGGACTTGATTAACGGGACGGAGGGAGTACATGTTTTACATGCATATACTTTCGCACAGAAATGCATATACTTTCACACAAAAATGCATATACTTTCACACAAAAATACATTACATTTTTTGAAAAAATATATATATATTTTTTTTTTCAAAAATTGATTTTCGACCACCGAAATGCATACACTAAAACACTACACACTAAAACCTAAAAACTAAACCCTAAACACTAAAACACTAAAATCTAAACATCATTAAACCCTAAATACTAAAATTCAAACCCTAAAATAAATACTAAACACTAAAACCTATGCACTAATACTAAACCCTAAAAACTAAACCCTAACCCTATACCCTAAAATAAAATATTATAAAAGGGTGGGTGGGGGTGGGTGGGTGGGGGTGGGGTAGGTCAGCAATCAGAAAATCAGTTTTTGAAAAAAAAAAAATTTGGGGGGGGGGGGTGGGGGGGGGGTAAGTGGTCAGAAAATCAGTTAAAAAAAAAAATTTGGGTGGGGGGGTGGGGGGTGGGGGTGGGTGGGGTGGGGTGGGGGTGGGGCAGGGGTGGGGTGGCGAAACTACCAGATTTATTAAAATGAAATGCATTTTTTGTATAATTTAATGCATTGTTATGTGAAAACTTTATGCATTTTTGTTTGATTTTATATGCATGTGAAACATGCCTATTTTTGGGGGTGGTAATGGGGAGGGTTGGGGGGTGGTGTGGGCTGGATTGGGGGTGGTATGGGGTGGGGTGGTGAAAATACCAAAACTGGAAAAATTAAATGCATTTTTCTGTTCAAAGTTATGCATTTCATGTGAAAACTTTATGCATCTTTGTGTGAAACTATATGCATCTAAAATATATCTATTTTGAGAAAATTTTAAAAAATATTTTTTTTTAATAATTAAATCCGAAAATTACATTCCAATTTTACCCCTCCAGATTTTGCCTTTGAATGCTTGGAAGTTCCTTGCCACGTGTCACCATCTTGATGCGCCACATGTCATAAATGTGTGGTCAAGATTTGGATCTAGGGATCTATTATAAGCATTGGGATCTATATGATCCCATTCCTATATATATATATATATAATCGGAGCCTAATATTGTTGTGGACTTAGGCGACCGTCTCATGAACAAATCGGCCCTACTCGTGATATCGGCAAAATCATAAATCAATGAAATCATCAGAGTTTGAAGACTTCAACCACTAAAATTACTGGAACCATGTTTGAGGGAATGTTAAAGATGAGGTATTAATGGCTTATCACTTATTACTTGCTCTTCTATGAGTTTCAAGTATAAACATATATTTACACGACTTAGAGCATCTCCACCGGCAGGGTCGAAGGGAGTCTCAATCCGGGGCGCTGGGAGGGCGGTTGCACTAGAGACCCACCCTGATGCGAGGTGGTGTCTTAGCGAAGACCCGGGGCGAAGGAAGGAAATGTTTGGCGCGTCCTTCGGACGCGCCCCATTTAAAAAAAAATCGAAATTCTGTTTTTTTTAAAATTTAATCGTTTGAAATATTTTTTTTCTTTTAAATCGACCATTGGAGCCAACTGTAGTATAGCCAATTTTAATTTTTTTTTGCCCCTTTATCTATATATATCCCAACTTAATTCCATTCATTTTATTATCTAAAAATCATCTCCACATCAAAAATTCTCTACACAAAATGTCTTCCTCCTCATCAAGCCACGAGGACGAGCGACGTGCTCAAGAATTTTCCAATCTTGTGCAAGAATTTAATCAAATTGTTCAAGCTATTGGTGATTCGGATGCGCAACCTCGTCGTTGGCGACGAAGAGTGGCAAAGAAGGCCTACATTTATCGGGACCGTGAAGCCGACGCTCTACATTTGCACGCGGATTACTTTGACGAAAATTCGGTCTACCCCGACAACGTCTTCCGCCGTCGATTTTGCACGCGTCGTGCGTTGTTTTTGCGTATCGTTAATGTCGTGCAATCCGATTCATATTTCCAACAACGCACGGATGCACTTGGGAGACCCGGCTTCACACTGTTGCAGAAATGCACGGTTGCTGTTCGTATGCTAGCTAACTGTGGGGCAGCGGACCAGTACGTTGGAGTGCTTGTGCAGATTCTGTCGAGCCATTATTCAACTCTTCGGCGCAGAATACTTGAGGAGGCCGGCTTCCGCCGAGTGCCAACGGCTTCTAGCAATGCACGAAGCGAAGCACGGCTTCCCGGGAATGCTAGGGAGCCTCGATTGCATGCATTGGCCGTGGAAGAATTGTCCAATGGCATGGCAAGGTGCATACATTTGCGGCGATCAGGGGGAACCGACCATCATCCTCGAAGTCGTCGCATCGCAAGATCTATGGATCTGGCATGCTTTTTTTTGGGACTCCTGGTTCGAACAACGACATCAACGTGTTCAACAACTCGACGTTGTTCAACGATCGGCTGCAAGGAATGGGGGTGCCGGTCACATATCAAGTCAACAACGCCTACTACACAAGTGTGTACTACTTGACTGACGGCATCTATCCCAATTGGCCTGTATTCGTGAAGAGTCCTACACATCCAACGGATCCGAAGGGGAAGAGGTTCAAAGTGATGCAGGAAGCGGCTCGCAAGGATATTGAACGAGCCTTCGGCGTCCTTCAAGCTCGTTGGACAATCGTCAAAGGCCCATCGCGTCTTTGGAGCAAGGAGGAGATGAACGACATCATGTTCACGTGCATCATTTTGCACAACATGATCATCGAAGACGAAGGCGAGCACGCAACACAGTGGGAAGAAGACGCCGACGAAGCTTCGAGTAGCGCCGCATCTCAACCTCATGCCAGTACTCCACCGGATTTTCGTGTATTTGTTGCACGACAAGCATCCATGCGAGACACGGAGATGCATGCTTGCCTCACTTTGGACTTGAAGGAGCACATTTGGTCTCGTTTTGGTCCGATTGAGCCCTAGGAAATTATTGTAATTTTAATTTTTTTTATTGTATTTAAATTATGTCTTTAAATTATTGTAATGTAGATTTTTAATTTTAATAAAATATGAATTTTAAAAATAAAAGTGTAGAAATGTGAATTTTGTAGAAATGAGAATCTAAGCACCCATCTAAGACACAATGCGTTGGAGAGGGGTGTGTCTTAGATGGGGACCACCTTCTAAGACACCCTCTAAACATCAATGCATTGAAGATGCTCTTATTGTTTACTGAATTATATATTTTATGATTCTGTAACATAGATGTGAAATGATGCTTACAATGCTTAGGTGCTTGTAAATGTATCTATAATAAAATAATTAACACAAATGGGTCAGTTTTTCAACTGTGAACATATTTGGTCGGCAAGGCTACTTACCTACCAAACGTTATCCTAATTACTAATAATCTTCAATTAATTATTACCACCGAAAGTTTAGTTTCGGCAATCAATTACATGTCGTTTTCTTTTTATGATTTTGTTGTGCACGTTACATAGTTCATTTTACACACATTAATATGTTTTTAACTATACAAATATTTACGATAAATATTATTTTAAAAATGATAGAATTTGCAATAATTGGCAAGCAAATGATGCGTATCGTTTTCAGAATAAAAATCAGCTAAAAAAATATAAACATCGGTTGCACTTCTACAACAAAAACTATATCATGTTTTCCGGCCAATCGAATCGACTTGAAATGAAGTCAATCAATAATTTACAATATAAAATTATTCATTGTGTCCATCAGGGATAGAAATTCAGGTTATTCGGTACCAAGTAATCCGGATCCGAACCGATATTGAATATCCAATATCCGATATTCTATGGGTTTGAGGCGGTATCGGATAGATAAGACTACTATTTTTCGAGTATCGGGTATACCTGACTATCTATCAGTAAATCCGTTTACCTGCATATTTTTTTAATGATATTATATATTTAGGATTCTATATATTAGGTAAGGGTTATAAATACAATTTCAATTTGAATAAAATAGTAAATAGCCGTTTACTTTTGTGACATTGTATATTGCTTTTTATGTGATAAGTGCCTAGTGCTCATCATTTTTTTTTTTCATTTTGTAAATTTCATCGTTCATGAATCATAATCAATGAAATAAAAATTATTTAGGATAAAAGAAACTCATCAACAAATAAAAAATATCATTTTTGAAATGTTGAAACATCCACAGGTTCATTTATCCTTTTAATTAAACATGCTGCTTGGGCTATACAAATTAGAACTTACAATGAAACATTATTTTGATAGCTAAATCCAATAATTTACTTTTCACTGTATTTACTATTTTTAATGTTGTTGTTAGATTTTTTGTTCATACAATTAATTCAATATTTTCTTACTGACGGGTGCAAGAACTTTTAGTTTACTTATTATAAATAATTTCTATTAAGATATTCATTAGCAAATAAAATCCAGTTTAGTAAGCCGTACTTGCTCAATGCTCCATCCGTCCATAAAATAGTACTATCATATTGTGTGTTGGACACATATTTTAATAAAATTGTTAAAGTTGTTGTAAGTATACAAAAAGTGAAATAAAGGTACATTATTAGGTAAAAATTGGAATAGTATAAACATTGGAGTGAATCTTTTTTATGGACAAATAAACATGATTAAGTAGGATTTTTTTGGTAGATTAGTATTTAGTTTATCACAAATACTTATTGGATTTTAAAATTACTCATACTTATTAAAATCTAGAAATGATTGTTAAAGCCACTCCGTCTATCTCACATCGATTGGGTAAAGATTCTATTGGAATATCTTTCCGCCTTATAAGGTATTTTAAAATAATTAGTGTGTAACCCGTCGAAATTCGACGGGGAGCCACTTTATGTTGTAATTATTATTGTACATTTTTTTTATTACAACATATAAATAATTTTTATATAAATTATTTAAAATTTTAATTTTATTTTATCAAAATAAATTGCTAGTATAGATCAAGCCTTTTGGCTAGTTATAGTTCTTATTGAGAGTTAAAATAGATTGTCTTTTTATACATTATTTGATGAAATTTCATAAAAAGTTGATGTAAGCTTGACGATTTTAAAAAATAATAAGAAAAGATTTAGGTCTATTTGACATAATATATGATGAAGAATTGACACATCGTATTTTTTTGTTAATTATATATAAAAAAATTACTAATTTTCAGGAGTGTAATTTTTATAAATTGATAGACAAAATTTAAGACCATGTCTTATATATGAATATCATCTCATCGGAACCTTACAAAACTTTTGAACATCATCTTATCTGTAGCTTGAAATATCACATTAAACTTTGTACATTGAACTTCTAATCATTATCTTTTTTGAAGCTTGTTATATGAGATTTGGCTTATGGGTATCATCTCATCTTATTCTTGAAAAGATAAAACTTAACTCGTAAGCAACATCTCATTTGGAGCTCATAAGACCATAACTGATTTGTGAGCATCATCTCGTGCGAAGCTTGAAAGACTATAACTAACTTGTGAGCATCTTCGTGTGTGGAACTTGAAAGACTATAACTGATTTGTGAACATCATCTCGTTTATAGTTTGATGGATAGAGCTTAGTTCTAAGCATTACTCACTTGGAGCTTCAAAGGCCGAAATTAAGTTGTGAACATCATTTTGTTTGGAACTTGACAAACTATATCTAATTTGTGAGCATCATATTGTTAGAAGCCAAAATACTTGTAAGACTATAACTGACTTGTAAGCATCATCTCGTGTAGAACTTGAAAGACTATATAATTGACTTGTAAGCATCATCTCATTCATAGTTTGATATAGATTGAAGCTGAGTTCTAAGCATCAGTCATTTGGAGCTTGAAGGACCGCAGATGAGTACTAAGAATTATCTTATTTGAATCTTAAAGGACCAAAATTTAGTTATAAACATCATCTCCTTTGGAGTTTGACAAAACACTTATAACTTATGAGCATTATATTGTTTGGAGTCAAAATTGAGTTTTGAGTACATCTCAAATGAAGCTTGATAGACCATCTCTGATTTTTAACATTATCTTTCAACCGGAGTTTGAAAGATCAAAAGTGAATTTGAAGAATCATCTTGTTTAGAACTATACAAAAACATATACCAAGCGAAATTGCTTATAAATAAATTAATCAATTTGTATTATCACTAATTTAGTACAATTGACAATTTTCTACGTTGAATAAATAAAAAACTTATGCAGACATATCAAGATAAATTAGTTTTAAATATATTAAGCCAAAATTTACTATATTTTAGTTTATTTATATAAATGTTAGTGATTAGAAAATCATCTTATGTTTAATGCACAATTATAATTTTCAGCTTTCTCAATGTTAATATTGTTGTAAACTCGTCATTTTTTAAAATTGAATTAGATAACTAAAAATTTAGAGTTTTCACATCTACGCCAAACTACATTTTCCTTAAACATATATCAAATAATTGAATTTTTCAATCCGATTATTAATTAATCCAATCAAACTAAGTAGCATATTTAGTTTTTAAAAATTCAATAGTAATAATGTACTATAGTTGGTTGATTTAATATTATAGGAAATAGCAAAGCTAAATTATTTGATCTTTTTTAAATATAACTATTTAACAAATATAAATAACATATGAAAAATGCAATGTATTACGTCATTATTTTAATATATCAACTCACATTATTCATTAAATATAATTATAGCCAAAGTAATATTAGATAAATTGAATTAATTTTTAATATGAATATAACTATTTATTTGGCAAACTGAAAGTTAATTGACGAAATTAAATTGGCGTTGCAAATATATAAAAGATGAGATACCACATACAAATATTATATAGGTTGTAGTCAATATGAACTTGCGAATAAATAGGTACCAATGTCATAAGACATGTGGAGTATCTTAATATATACTTTTTCTACAAAGATTCTACATTTTCTAAAATGTAATAAAAAAAGTGTCATGAAAATCATTATGAAATTCAAATTGCATAATTTTATTTTTATAAATATGTTTTTATATAGATTTTACACTTTTTAAAATATCATAACGCTAAATATTGAATTATAGAATTAATAAAAATATAAATAATGTAAGAAAAATCAAATTTATTAATTCATTATTTTAATACGTGGACTCACATTATTGACTAAATTTTATTATTGGTCAAAATAATGCTAGATAAATTAAATTATTTTTTAATAAAAAATATAACTACCTATTTGGTCAACTAAAAGTTAATTGACCAAATTAAATTGATGGGGCAAATATATACATAATGAAATACTACACAAGTATTTATATAGTATGTGATCAAGATGGAGTTTGATTAAAAATCAATGTGGGATAACTTGTGAAAAAAAATGAGAATAAAGATAATAGATAATTTTTGAAATGGTGATATTCTAGATATGCCACATAGTAAACCATTTTCCTATTATAAAGAAGATTCTCACATTAATATTATATTAAACTTTATAATGGAAAATTTTGAATTACTACAAAATATAAATTTTTATATCCACCAAGTTAATTAAAATTGTATGTTTGGTATATAACTATGACTTTCATTAAAATACATCCATAACATAAAATATGAGAAAATAAATTAAATTGTTGCAAGATATGAAATGACACATTTAAAATATAACATAGTAAGAAAATAATTGCAAAAATAGTAATAATGAAAATACATCATAATTAAATTATAATTTTTTTATTTAAACATATCAAAAAATTAGATCCCATGTCAAACTTTGAGTAGACCTAATCATTTAGATAACGTAATCAAAAGAACGATAAGATTAAACTTCCATTTCACAAGAGAATATATAAAGGATGAGATACTACACACAAGTATTTATATAGGCTTTAGTTAAGATGGAGTTTGATTAAAAATCAATGTGGGATGAGAGATGTGACTTGCGAAAAAAATGAGAATAAAGGAGATTAGAAAGTTTTCAAAATGATTGAACTATAGAATACTACATACACATTTTCATAGTTCAATTTTATAGTGTCACACCCCAATTCTTGAATGAATAAAAATAATCGAGGTGCGACTAAAATCATAGAAATAAACAAGGAACAACCTTGTTAAAACACACTGGCTTCTCTCAACTGATCAAACAGGTCGTCTATCCTCGGAAGAGGATATCTATTCTTATGAGCTTGCTTCAACTTCCTATAATCAATACACATCCTTAGTGTATCATCTTTTGTTTTGACATCTTGAATTAGTGCTCCCCATAGTGACATACTATGTTGCATGAAACTAGGTCTGGTGAAAATTTGGTAATTCCTTGGGAAAAATATCTTTGTACTCTCAAATCAGTTGAACTTCTTTAATTGTTTCCTTCGTCCTAAGTCTCCTTCTTAGATTGACTAAGGAATTCTAACATCAAACTTTTCTCATCATCTTGGTAACTTTCACTTCAAAGCTTAATGGCACTCCTTCTGCCATATAAATTCATTTTCTCATTATTGTCCACCATGTGGACCACATATTGACAGCTGGTTGAAAACTTCATCATACTTACTATCTACTCTAGTTCTTCGCTTGGGATTCCAAAAATCGCTTTGATTATCAAATCTATTGTAACAACTATATAGTGCGAGTCTATATATTGGGATGATGCTCCTCCTCGAGATCAAAAATCTTAATTGACAATCACCGAGATCTTAGTCATGTGGGCTGGCCAGACCCAACAAAACGAATCACTCAGTCAAATGGGATCTTCGCCCCCAATCATGTCAACTTCTTATTCATGTAAGGTTCTGGTCAAACTTCGAACTTAACATACTTACTAATAAGTACTTCATCATAAGTCACTGATACCATGAAGGTCCATTCCATGCCGTTCTAGCAAAGCTATCACGACTAACATCATAATCATAAGCAACATAAGTTCTTATGTGAAAAACTTAATCTCACCGCTATTGAAATAGCTCAAGTGAATCCTTAGTCTTAAGGCATTGCCTCTATGTTGTAACATATCTATGTTAAACATTTCTATTTTACCAATCCTTACTTAAATCGATCAAGTGGTGCTATCACGACTAACATTCTCAAGGCATTCTTTGGTGATACTCAAACGGTTTGTAAGAGGACTCATCATTCTAATCGTATAGGCAGCTAGCCTAAAACGACAACATAAAGTTTTCTCATTCATTCATACATACATACTTCTGTTTCTTTTAAAACCTTAACATATATGGACATTTAAAGTCCCTTTCTTGAAAACTTTGCTTGTGCCGGAAAGATTCAAGGAATCTAACTCGACCGTACATACATTGATTCGTTAAGGGCTCGGGTAGTCCCAAACACGAAATAACATTCTTTGAGTCGTTATGGATTCGGGTAGTCCCAAACACGACACTATCGTTAAGGGTTCGGGTAGTCCCTAACACGATATTAACTTGGTTATATGAGTCGAAGACTCAAAATAACAATATGAAAGCGATTAGCAATTCATATAACATCATTCATTGAAAGCGCACACTTTTCCTTGGAAACATTCATAACATCTGAAATATATATATGTATAGTTTTGAAACTATTATCGTACCTTGGTTGCGGCAGTGTGACGGCGAGCTGAGGGCTACTGACATTATTAGAAGTCTAGAGATACTATTCTAGACTCGACATCAAAAAGCTTATGGTTATCAGAGACATGAAAGAAAACTTATGCTCTGATACCACTCTGTCACACCCCAATTCTTGAATGAATAAAAATAATCGAGGTGCGACTAAAATCATAGAAATAAACAAGGAACAACCTTGTTAAAACCCGAATAAAATAACAAGTCAGGCTAGTCCCCTTTGGATCACAAGTTTAATGTCATGCTTCTGATAACCAACATTTAGAGTGAAATACTCGTGAACTAATAGTCTCGGCTTAACAAAAAATATATATATTATAGAAGTTGGGAGTCTAAGCTCGATAAGGAACATAATTCAGAATTTACATGAAAGTCTTATGTTAAAGAAACAAAAGACAAATAAAAGCTAGTGCAACAGCGGAAGTCTTAATAGGAAGTTGAACCATAGCCTCAGCTCCGTCCCGTCAACACCGACCAGCTAACCTGAAAAACATTTGAAGGTATTTTTGGGCTAAGTACTAATGTACTCAGTGGGCAAGCATTTTCATAAACATTTCATTCATTTTCGTAAGAGCAGTTTATCCAATTGTAATTGACATGACTTAGAAGGTTTTAAAGTGAAATAACTTCTAAGCATGTTAAAATAATTTCTTTCATTTGTGCGCACATGTCACACTCCCTTTCTGTTACTCGCTGTGATCCCGGACCTTTTAGCCACCGACGGATCCGTTTCTCCCATTTACTTGAACTGAGGGCGTAACCCAGACAAGTTTACTTTGACCTCGGGACGTTACCCAGACAGGCCCTTACATTACATGCTTCGGAACACATCCAGCAAGCACCCTTATAACGCCTCTTAGTTAGTGCCCGAATGGAGATCAACCCACCGAGTCAGCTAACGGTGTACACAATTCTCAAATAACGTGTTAGGCTATAAGAGAACCTCAATTGATTCGTTGTGGCGAGCCTTAAACAGAGCAGAGTGTACATAAACATTTTATTGGATAAACAGTTTGCATTTCATTAAATAAATAATTTGCATTTCATTGAAACATTTAGAGCTTAATAACTCAATCATACTTTATACATTTGGAAAGTAAGCCCACCTGGATAGGCAAAGCCTGAAGATCATAATCACATAAACTCATCTTTGGAAAGCAGTGCTAATCCCCTTGGTCCACAAAGCCTACAAGAAATTCTATCCTTAATAGGTCTCATGAAACTAATCTTAAGTCACAGTAAAGTGCTTAACATACTATGATTCACTTAGCCGGGTTTTCAAAATTTAAAGAATAAATAATTGAAAATAATTTTCTTGAGTCAAGAACACCAACAATATTCTTACTCATCTTTCTTTTGTAATAGGAATTATAAATAAAACCAATTAAAACATGATGCAATGCATGACTCCAGAAACTGAACACGAATAGCAGCCTTAAGTTTATGCAAACTCTAACATTTAACTCAACTGCTCTGTCGGCGCTGATTTGGCAGTCAGAGCTGACTTGCCCGCCAGAGAAATCGCCTCCCCGCTAGACAGAGGAATCGCTTCCCCGCTGACAGAGGAATCACTTCCCCGCTGGACAGAGGAATCACTTCCCCGCTGACAGAGGAATCACTTCCCCGCTGGACAGAGGAATCACTTCCCCGCTGACCTTCGACTCCGCTGGCTTCGACTCCGCTGGCTTCGACTCCGCTGGCCTCGACTCCGCTAGCCTCGACTCCGCTGGCCTCGACTCCGCTGCCTTCGACTCCGCTGGCCTTCGACTCCGCTGGCCTCGACTCCGCTGGCCTCGATTCCGCTGGCCTCGACTCCGCTGGCCTTGACTCTCTGCCCTCATCTCTCTACTCACCTCTTCATTCCCAACCTCTGAACATACGCCGACTCTCTCCTTCTCAGCCTACCAGTACAGCTCTCGCCGATCACCACCTTGGCAACGGCGGAGTGCCGTCACCTCCCTCGGTTTCCGACGACCGCAGCTTGCCACGGCCGCTACCGTCAACTCTCATCCAAAACTCGACTGAACCACCCAAAACTCCACAAAAATTCTACCTTTCTTTCATTTCTTAACACAGACACCCAAAGTATGCAAGCATGAAAACAAGACTCTATCTTTCCTTATTCTTTTAACAGTTATGAAGCTAGAACACATATAAACACACAAATACATGAACATGCATTTAGAATAATGGACGAAAAGTGAAGTAAAGAAGCAGGGGAGTTTAAAGGTGAAACCTTGGCTTGGATTTGCTGGGTGAATCGTTGGCTGTTGTTCTTGGAGTTAAGTGTTCGAAGCTCAGTCCGGGAGAAAACGAGAGAGAAGTGAGTGAATGAGAAGAGAAAGATCGGAGTGCAGGGAAAGAGATATATATATTGAAGAGAGAGAGAACAGTGAGGCGGTGGTGGTGATCGAAAAATATCAAGGAAAGAGGTGGGTTGGGCCTTGATGGAAGATGATGGGTTGGGCTTTCATTTATGCACTCAATGTGAATAAAACATAAGGCCCAACATGAAATAAGTCTCAACACACCTATAATGCTTGAATGCTTAATTAAATAAATATGCAATGCATATAAATTTAATTACTAAATTTACAAATGCTTTTGTAAATCATTTTTGTTGGAATTAAAATAAATTCATTTTCTCCTTTCGGCGCGAATCATCTTAAATCTAAGTTCAAAAATTTATTCTAAACTTAATATAAATGGGCGGGGTGTTACATATAGAATAATAGTCATCATCTTAATTGATTGAACCCTGATTGAGGATGAATATATTCTCTTGTGAAATCGAAGTTTAATGTTATTGTTCTTTTGATTAAGTTATATCTAAATGGTTAGGTCTACTAAAATTTTGACGCGGGGCCTAATTTTCTTGATGAATAAAAATAAAAATTATAAATTTAATTGTTACGTATTTTCATTATTACTATTTTGTAATTATTTTCTTACTATATAGATTTTAAATGTGTCATTTAGATCCCATGTCAAATTTTGAGTAGACCTAATCATTTAGATAACGTAATCAAAAGAACAATAAGATTAAACTTCCATTTCACAAGAGAATATATAAAGGATGAGATACTAAACACAAGTATTTATATAGGCTTTAGTTAAGATGGAGTTTGATTAAAAATCAATGTGGGATAAGAGATGTGACTTGCGAAAAAAATGAGAATAAAGGAGATTAGAAAGTTTTCAAAATGATTGAACTATAGAATACTACATACACATTTTCATAGTTCAATTTTATAGAATAATAGTCATCATCTTAATTGATTGAACCATGATTGAGGATGAATATATTCTCTTGTAAAATTGAAATTTAATGTTATTGTTCTTTTGATTAAGTTATATTTAAATGATTAGGTCTACTAAAATTTTGAATCGGGGCCTAATTTTCTTGATGAATAAAAATAAAAAATTATAAATTTAATTGTGACGTATTTTCATTATTACTATTTTGTAATTATTTTCTTACTATATAGATTTTAAATGTGTCATTTAGATCCCATGTCAAACTTTGAGTAGACCTAATCATTTAGATAACGTAATCAAAAGAACAATAAGATTAAACTTCCATTTCACAAGAGAATATATAAAGGATGAGATACTACACACAAGTATTTATATAGGCTTTAGTTAAGATGGAGTTTGATTAAAAATCAATGTGGGATAAGAGATGTGACTTGCGAAAAAAATGAGAATAAAGGAGATTAGAAAGTTTTCAAAATGATTGAACTATAGAATACTACATACACATTTTCATAGTTCAATTTTATAGAATAATAGTCATCATCTTAATTGATTGAACCATGATTGAGGATGAATACATTCTCTTGTGAAATCGAAGTTTAATGTTATTGTTCTTTTGATTAAGTTATATCTAAATGATTAGGTCTACTAAAATTTTGACGCGGTGTCTAATTTTCTTGATGAATAAAAATAAAAAATATAAATTTAATTGTGACGTATTTTCATGATTACTATTTTGTAATTATTTTCTTACTATATAGATTTTAAATGTGTCATTTAGATCCCATGTCAAACTTTGAGCAGACCTAATCATTTTGAGAACGTAATCAAAAGAACAATAAGATTAAACTTCCATTTCACAAGAGAATATATAAAGGATGAGATACTAAACACAAGTATTTATATTGGCTTTAGTTAAGATGGAGTTTGATTAAAAATCAATGTGGGATAAGAGATGTGACTTGCGAAAAAATGAGAATAAAGGAGATTAGAAAGTTTTCAAAATGATTGAACTATAGAATACTACATACACATTTTCATAGTTCAATTTTATAGAATAATAGTCATCATCTTAATTGATTGAACCATGATTGAGGATTAATATATTCTCTTGTAAATCGAAATTTAATGTTATTGTTCTTTTGATTAAGTTATATTTAAATGATTAGGTCTACTAAAATTTTGAATCGGGGCCTAATTTTCTTGATGAATAAAAATAAAAAATTATAAATTTAATTGTGACGTATTTTCATTATTACTATTTTTGTAATTATTTTCTTACTATATAGATTTTAAATGTTTCATTTGAAGCCTATTATATTCATATCTTGCAGGAATTTAATTTATTTTCTCATATTTAATTTTATGTTATGGATGTATTATAATGAAAGTCATAGTTATATACCAAGCATACAATTTTAATTCACTTGGTGGATACAAAAATTTATATTTTGTAGTAATTCAAATTTTCCCATGATAAAGTTAAATATAATATCAATGTGGGAATAATGAATGACTACTGTAAGAATGTGAATGACCTTTTATTTAGGTAATGAATTGCTAAAGTTTGATATGTTTTCAATGTGGGATAAATGAATTAAGATAGCAAAGAATAGTGAATGGAGAAGATGCCACCTAGGATTGAGGATGTATGTGATGTGTCTAATATGTATTGCTTTATAGAATTGATAGATGATGAGAGCGCAGATCCAAGTCGACATGGATTTGTTTATGATCCTCGTTGTTATTAACTTACTTGTACTTGGGCGTGTTGATACCAGTATATTTATCTCACATTGACTTGGTAAAAATCATGCCTATGTATGCGGAGGTGTCTTAAAGTCACCCTATTTGGGTTTCATTGATTTGGTAAAAGTTTTGCTATCAACATATAAAGTTGAGTATGTAGTCATGTTTGGACTACATTTATGTATGGTTATGATTTGTTTGATCTCTGTTTTTTCCTGTAGTTTTTGTTGAGTGTTGCTACTTTTGAGTAGCGTCATGTATGAGATACTGGTTGATGTTTATTTTTATGTTTAAAAAAAAACATATAAAGTTGAGTACTTTCATCGATTTAGTAAAGAGCATGTCGTCAACTTATAAAGTTACAATAATCTCTCTCACTTTTTAGTTGGACAATAAACTCAATTCCAATAATAATTTGTTCATGATTGAACAGATACAAGTAATAATTCGAACAGATACACCTTGGGGGTGCTTTTGAATTTAGGATTTCTACTCTTTAGTTGGTAAAATTATCATAGAAAAATAATGAATAATAAAAAGTTCTTTTTTTAGATCTCCTTTTTGTTTTCCTCCATTTTTTACTGAAGAGAATTTCCTCATTTCTCATTCATTATTTTCACTTAAAAGTGTCGGTACAAATTTTTCACTTGAAGGAGATATAATATTATCACACCAAAAATAGATGGATTATATTACCCCTTCTTGAAGTGAAAAGAAGGAAAGTTAAGTGGCGAAATTCTCTTTTGTAGAGAGTGAGTGAAAAGAAAGAGGAAAATTTTTGTTATCACTCATTTTTCCATGATAAATTTATAAACCAAAAATAACATACATTTAGGGTGTGTTCTCTTCGATTAATAAATTTATCACGAGAAAATGAGGGATACCAAAACAATCTCCCTTCAAATACTTCATTTCCCCCCCCCTCATTTCCTACAAAAAGAGAATTTCATCATTTCTCATTTATTTTTTTTAACTCTAAAGAGGGATAATATTTTCCTTCTATTTTTAAGGGTGATAATATTATCGGTTATTGAAATAAAAATAATGAATGAGAAATGTTGAAATTATATTTTGTAGAAAATAAAGAGAAAGAAATGAGGTATTTAAAAAGAATATTTTTTTTATTATGCTTCTTTTTTTATAATAAATTTATCATTATTAGAAGACACACTTATAATAGAAAGTCGTTTTCTGATAATAATAAAAAAAAAATAGAAAGTCGTACTAATAATAATCACCAATATATATGCTGTGTGGGTGGGTTGGGTGGGTGTGTGTGAGAGAGATGGGCAATTACAAATTTTATTCATTATTATGTTTGGGGGTTTGGGTTTCAAACACGAAATAGTAACACTAAAGATTTTTTTTTCTTAAATCAATTTACGTGACATTTCTCATTAGATGATTAATATGTAACAATGTTACAAATTTAAAATTTTAGTTTTGTAAAGGAATTATATATTGTAACATCGGATAATCATATTCTCTTAAAAATTTGCACATATTTTTGGGTTAATTGCACCAAATATCACCAATTTTGTCCGAATTTCATTTTTCCATAATTTTAAAAAATTCTATTTTTTTTAATCACAGATTGAATTAGTCGTTCATTTTTTCTCACGATTTTTTTCCCCGCAAATCGGAGTTGATAGGCACTGATGTGGCTCGCCGGCACACGCCACATACGTTCCACTCTGTGGATTGAAAAAGTTGTGTTTTTTTATTACACCAAATATCACGAACTTTGCTCGAATTCTATTTTTCCCATAATTTTTCATTTTTTTCATTCTTCACCCACGCTGCCCGGAGCTTTGGCGATTTGAATGGTGGCTTGCGATGATTTACGGGGACAATCCAATTCTGTATTCTCGAGCTTGGGGGCGGAGGACGGTGGAGCTTCGGCTGGCTTCGGTGATTTCATCCGATGGAAGACACAGGATTGATGGGTGGTGGTCGGCGAGATGGATGGCGGCGCGATGGAAAACAGGCGAAGTTTCGACTGGCGGCGCGAAGGAAGATAGGCAGAGCTTCGGTTGGCAGGCACGGCGGAGCTTCGGCTGGCGGCGCGATGGAAGACACTAGTCTGGAGGCGTGATGGAAGATAGGCGGCGGTGGGTGCCGATGGCCCACAGCGCCCCGACGACGAGATGGGTGGCGGCGAGATTGGGATGGAGTAGAAGAAGACAATCGATTTTTGTTGAAGAAGAAAACAACCGATTCTTAGGGATTTTTTTTTTCTAATTCAAGTGATATTAGGGTTTTTTTGTGTGATTTTATTATTTGAGTAATTTTAAATTAATATATACTCCACATCAATATTATGTGTAAATTTAAATCCACATCAGCGTCACGCCAACTTTCCAGTCACCTGAGCTAAAAATCGTGGAAAAAATGAATGACTAATTCAATCTGTGATAAAAATGGAATTTTTTTAAATTATGGAAAAAATGAAATTCGGGCAAAGTTGGTGATATTTGGTGCAATTAACCCTGTATTTTTCGTGTATTTTTTATTTTTATAAATTGTTACACCCAAAGAAAAAAAAAACACACTCCCCCGATCTATTGATTGGAGGAGAAGTGTCTTACCAACAGACCGCGCTTCATCGTTCATATATTTTTCATCTATAAATACAATTAGTATTAGCATCCTGTGTAATGCACAAAAAATATTTTTATATTTATTTATTAATATAAAATCGATACAAACGCAATTATCATGTGTAAATATAATAAAAAAATTATTTTAACTGAATATATTTAAACTAAATATTGCAAAAATAAAAAAAAAATAAAAAAAAAATCACAACATTAAAAATAGATATTATGAAAAGGCAAAAATAATAAGTTAAAAAAATTCAGAACATTAAAAACTAATATTATGAAAAGGCAAAATCAATTAATCAAAAAAACAAAAAAATAAAAATAAAAATAGATTTATTCAAAAAAAGATGAGAGAGGAGAGAGGGAAGAGAATTTTTAAAAACTTTAATCATTAAATAAATACTCCATTCGTCCATCATATCGTTTTCACTTTTGCCATTTTGGTTCATCCACAATATCATTTATCGGTTAACCGGAACCGGTTAAGGACAATCTTCCTAATCGAAAATTGAACCGGTTAACCGATTAACCGATTCGGTTAATGTTTCTCAATTTTGTCGAATTAACCGGTTAATCGGTTAACCGAAATTTAACCGATTTTTATTTTAAAAAATTCAACTTTGTAGAATATGTGCAATAAGATTTGAACTCTTGACATTTGAAAGAAAGAATGAGGTCTTATCCATTGCACCAGTTCATAACTTGTGATAATTTAGAACCAAAAAAAAAATTATAGACACATGTAATTTATATTAAAAAAAAAAGAAATGCAAACAATGTTTTTAAAATATACAAATAATATTTTGCTATATTAAATTTGGCTGTAAACAATTGTAAGTCATCCTAAAATTAATCCAAGATTACCTTTGTGTCTTTGAGAAAGTTTCTGCAAACTACAATTGAAAATGTCACATATAGAGAAATACATAAAAATATATATATGTATGTATGTATGTGTGTGTGTGTGAGCGCCAAATTTGTGCCTCGGGAATTCCAAACATTATGGATGGCTAATGACATATTACCTTTTAGGTTATTATAACAAACTCTGAGGCATCTATAAGCTAAATAGTGATAATATCTCATTTGTTCAAATATATTTCACTTACACAATTTATACGTCGGAAAAGAAACTAAGCTAACTAATGTTTTCATTTAATACTATGTCAAAAATTATACATAAGGTAAGATAAGTGCTTACTCAAAAGATGAAGGGAGCCTTGTTAACCCACTGAACGGACACCAATGAAGCACTCCAAATGACTGCAATATATACAGGGCCGGTCCTGACAAAGCTGAGGCCCTGGGCGAAATTAAAAAATGGGGCCCTAATATAATATCATATTACCACTACAAAAAAATGTATAATCATGCGACCAAAATTACCGGCGGCCCACCGACGATGGAGGGGACGACCGTGTTTTTCAAAATAGCGGCGGAAATACCAGTGGCAAGGATGCCTCCGGTGATCACCGACAGCGCTGCCGCCGGTATTGTTAATATTAATTAATTTATATACTTAAATATATTACAGGCGGCGAGGTGCAACTAGCATTTGCATTTTAAATTGAACTTTAACTTTTAAATGCAACTAGCATTTGCATCTCGTGCAATGCACTGAAAATATTTTTTGTTTTTACTATTTGTATAAAATTAATACTAATTTAATTATTATACTTATAAATATAATAAAAAATTAAATTTAATTGAATATATTTGAATTGAATCTTAAAAAAAATAAAAAAAATCACAATTATAAAATTTGATATTAAAACAAAAATAAAAAAATAAGTTAAAAAAATTAAAAATAAAATACTCCTAATTTAAAAGAATTAAAAATATATTTATTTAAAAAGATGAGAGAGGAGAGAGAAATTTATAAAACTTTAATATTTAAACATGCATAAATTTTACATTTTAAATCAAATATTTTCATAAAATATAGTATCATATTAAAGCTCTTATCATGATCTTTAATTTGATATGCATATTAAATATTTTATAATTAATTGAATTTCACAATTTTGGAAAGAAATGTAACAACAAATAAGAAGTTAAAGAAAATAAAAAATGAAAATAAAAAGAAATATATATAGTTTAAACATAAACCTTCAATTTTATTATAACTACAAAATTTGTCACTCAATTTTGAAATTAATTTGAAATTGAAAACTCTCTATTTAATATAGTATAGATATAAATTTGACAATAAATTATGTTGGGCCCAAAATCATTTTGTTAGTATACATAAGATGTATAATTAATAGGATATATTAAAAATTTTGGGCCCTCAAATTTTTGGGGCCCTGGGCCGTCGCCCATGCCCGCCCACCCTCAGGACCGGCCCTGAATATATAGTAATTTTGAAGAAAGTATTCAGAAAAAATTCTCAACATATGTATGAAGCTTATATCTACACATACGATCAGCATGAAGACATAATATTGAAGTTAACCATGATTGGCCTGTAGAGTTAATTCAAAATTTAAGATCCCCAAAAATCAGGTAATTCATATTTAGGGGGGTGTATTCGTTGTGGATTTCCACAGACTTTAAAAAGTCCATGGATTTTAAATTCCATGGAATTCACATAGATTCCAGACGACTTTCAAAAAATTCGTGGTTGGATTTCACCCCGATTTTCACTGATTTTCGAAGAATTTTGGGGATAATTCTGGAATTGAAATCCATGATGCCAACGCCCGCTGAGTCCCAGCACCGCTGGAAACCCAGCGAGCGCTGGGTTCCAGCGAGCACTGGGACCAAATAACCACTATATAAAGGGCCAGCGAGCGCTGGTGCCCTAATTTTTTTCTTTCTTCTCCTCTCCAGCGCCGCTCCAGAATCTCCCCCCAAAAAAAATCCCCTTCAACTACAATTCTTCCATACCACTACCCTCTAAAATCACCTTCAACAATATAATGGTCCGAACGAAGAACGCAAACGTCGGTAGAGGGGAGCTTACTTTGAGCGAAAGGTATGAATGTCCATTTGAATTGCAAAGCGAATTAGAGGGAGAAATTTTTAAGAAATTTAACTCCAACTATATTACTCCTCCGCATTACTTGGATTGGGAGTTGATTACTGATTTGAATCTTGAGCGGCAAGTTGGTTTGTATTTGAAGAATCTAGGAATGAAATGGTATGCTAAAAATATTGAATTTTCTGGGTATGATCCTCTATGCTATGAATTTATGACTACTGTGGAAATGGCTGGTGATATGAAATGGATTAAAGTTAGGATGTATGAGCGAGAGTATCGCATTAGTTTGGCTAGAATGAAAGCTGTTTTTGGTTTCAGTATTGGTGGATTATCTGATAAAACTCGGGGATGGAATGTTAATCAAGCGTGGAATCGATTGACTGACTGTGATAATTGGGATAGTTCGGGTATGCCTAGTGGGTACATTAAGGATCCGGCGTCCATGCTTCATACACTGCCCTTTTTTTGGAATCTTGTGGTTGAGAGTCTCCCATAATAATATTACTAGACACCGAACAGTACTATATGAATGAATAAAAATAAAAAATAAAAAACATCAACAAAAAACTAAAATCAACTCACATGCAATAGAAACACAGCATACAGCTGCTAACAATTTATAAAGGTACAAGATTCATGCTATAGAAAAATTGCATAATTAAAATACTATGAAGATATAAAATTTATGAAAAAATACGTGGCTAAAAGCTAATATAGAACCCTGAACTGAACTTGTCTTCTTTTTTTGAGGGGTGGTAGGTGTCTGGCGAATGTGTGAGGAGAACCCTGAACCTGCAAATCCTCCGGTCCTAGCCCTCTGCAAATCCCAACCCAATTCACCTCTCCTTGCTCCGATTCCCGACGACAGCAACTGAAAACCAACAACTGCCGCCTGACCCAAGCCCCCCTCTCACTTTCTTCAAGGTTACCACCGCTGCCTCTGAAGTCTCCGGCGAAATCACTATGAAACGCTAATCACAGACCGACTCTGTCGCCGCCTCTGTCGCGGCCACCATGGATGCTCCGTCTCGCTCCCCTCGGACGGTCGGCGCCTGTCACGACCGGCCTTAATTAGGGATAATTAAGCCGGGAAACCATGACTGGGGAAGGGAAATTACGAAGCGGGTTTAGAAAGGGGCGCATAAAAGAATACTCAAAGAGCTTGAATACGCGTGAAATATTCCTTAAAAAGGAAAAAGGCATAGTTCGCATAAAAAGGGTACTCAAAGAACTTGTATACGCGTTATATTCCTTAAAAGGAAAAAAAAGGCATCGTTAGGGGCTTGGCTAAAACATTATCAGAGTTTGTAACGGAAGGTGTAACTGAAATAATCAGTGTTTACAGCGGAATGCATAACTGAGATACATGTATGAAGACATGTATCCTTTCTGAGCCTACTTTAAGTTCGACAAAAACTCCACTCAGCAACACTTCATCGCCCATCACAACTCAACCTGCACAAACATAAACATACGAAGGGCTGAGTACAAGAGTACTCAGTGGGCAGTGCCAAGCATATAACATAATATCAACAACAAAACACAACTTCGCATAAGAGGCATAAGTTTCTTTCAAATCCTTTGCTCATTAAACATTTCCATATTCATAAACAGCATGAGCGCATTCTTCATCATTAACAATCATCAACACGCATCGTGTCGTGGAGAAGGCCTTCCCCAACGAACACGGGCATCGCGCCGTGAAGGGGGCCTCCCTCAGCGGTCACGGCATCGTACTATTGAGGGAGGCCTCCCCCAATAGACGCTGTAACACTGGCATACTGGCATCGCGCCGCTAGGGAGGCCTCCCTCAGCGGACACGGGCATCGCGCCGTGAGGAAGGCCCTCCTCAGCGAACACGGCATCGTACTGTTGAGGGAGGCCTCCCCCAACAGACGCAAGCATCAATCACAGGCATAAACTTATCAGCGTAAAGCATTCAAGCGTAAATAAGCGTAATCAAGCGTAAATCATTTAGCGTAAAGCATAATAAAGCATACCATACTTGAAGATCCAATTTGCATTATAAAGCATAACACATGCATAACATTTTATTTACGCGTAAGAAATTGCCCACCTGATAGCAAAGTTTTGCTAAGGTACTCTAACTCCTTGTGTAGTTCTTACTCTCGCGCTTGACCTTAATCACGAGAATATAAAATAAGACATTGCCTCGAGGAAAATTCTTAATTAATGAGAAAGCGTAATTTAGCTATGCATGAATCTGGTATGCATGAACTAATACTCTGAGCGATAATCGGGAATTCTACTATTAATCCTCGTTAATAGATTTAGCTAATTCTCGTCTAGCGCGGTCGAATAAAACTGTGATTCTTCCTTCCTCATCGAAATATTCTAGTCGTGAAATAAACCTCGCATTTGTACTTGATTGAAAAAGGACTAACTCGGCTTTAAACGAGGTGTGACCTTGTAGAAATTATCGGGCTTTTCGATAGAAGCATCATTACTAGCGTAACCTCAAATAATTAATAGGCTCAAAAGAGAGTAGCCAATTAATTAAATAAACCAGTGGCTTAAATGAAATAAACAATAATGGCTTGCTTTAAAGTCGGAAGTCCAAAAACATTAATTAATAAACTGGGCGGCTCATTACTGATAAATAATTGGGCTCCATCAAAAATTGATACTGCTAGGCTTAGCTCAAAGGAGTAACTTCAGCTCAAGCTTTAAAAGAATTAAAGCCCAACTTAAAAAGTCTTCGACCCAAAACAATTAAAATAGGGGTCCAAATAATAATTAATGTGGACTGAAAAGAATTAATCTTAGCCCAAAAAGGCAATTTAATCGGCCAAAATGATGAATTAAACTGGCCCAACGAAATATAAATGGGACTAGAATAATAGCCCATCATAAAATATGCATCAGCCCAACTCCTTAATTAAATCGAGCCCGATAGAATTAATGAGAAGGGCCAATTAAATAAAAGACTGACCCAATTCGAATTTAACTGTGAAAGCCCATGCAATTAAAATCAAGCCCGAACTTAAAAGTCTTTGGCCCACAACAATTAAAAGGTGAGGCCCAATTCACAACTAAAAGAGAAAGGCCCAATTGAAATAATTTATTGGCTCAAGTAATTAAATAAATCTTTGCCCAATGAATAAATAATTGATTAGTTGGGCTCAAATAAATAAATCAATCAAGGCCCAGCTCAGATAATACAACAGCCCAATTAAAATACAGTGTAGTTGGGCTTTAATTATGAAGAAACTCGGCCCAAAGGAATTAAAGTGAAGCAGACCCGAATAAAATAAAACAAGGCCCAATTGACTAAAAATAGTAAAGCCCAACTGAAATTAAAAATGAGGTCCAAAATTAAAAGATCAAGGCCCATTTTCACCTCAAGTCTCGTTTCTTTTTTTTTTTCTAATCTCAAGGACCGCTCATCTCCCTCTTTCTCAAAACTCTCGGTCCTCTCTCTTTTCTCTCTCAAGGCAATCGGCCTCTCCCTCTAATCTCTCAAATCAGACGCCGCTCGCTCTCTCTCTCTCAAACCAGCCGCACGCCTCTTCTCCCTCTCACTCTCGACTCGCCTTCACACGAGGCGTCCGCCGCCGCGACTCCGGCGCCGTTCATCTCCCCTCGTCTCAACCCTGAAAGGAGAAGCACAAGCTCTAATCTTCCTGAATCGAAATCGCCGCCGCTGTAATTGGAAGGCCGGGAGATTCGCCGCGCCGCTGTTTCGATCCGCCACTGCCGCGGAACCGGCGAGCGGCGCTGCTGCTCTGTTATTCCGGCGAGCAGGGGAGTCTCGTTCGTCCTCTCTCTTCGTCTCAACCATTAAATAGTCGGCGCTGGTCGTTCTCTCATCCGGCCGTTCAGCCGTCGCCTGCTATCACCGGCGTCGGCTATTGACGCGTCTAACCCCAACATCACAGAGCCCAACATCGAGCCCTAATTCTCAAGGAATCATCGTTGTTGCTGCTGCTACTCTTTCGCCCGGAATCCGGCGAGCGGTTGCCGTCTGGAAGCGGTTCGGTCTCATTTCCCTTCTCTATATTTCCCCCTCCGACCTCTAGCCTTGGTTTCCAGAAAAGAGGAATTTGCTACTGTCGAGCGGCTGCTGCTTCGGCCCTGGTACCGGTCGGCATCGCCCCCTCTCCAGTTCGGTATCGCCGTGGCTGCCGTCCTCGGTTCTTGATGAGGTTGGGCGAGTTCGCCCCTGTCGTAGCTGTCTCAAACCGATCGAGGCAGTCAGCCATCCCCTCTCTTAAAAGCTAATTCAAACCATTCTCCATAGTCGGTTCTTAACGTGAATTAGGCAAAGATAAGGTGTAATTTTCTTGTTTTGCTTACATCTCAAATTATGCTCGTTTAAAATTTCATATGAACTGTCACTTGTTCACAACAGTGGTTGGTGTTCTACATGATAAAGCCCGCGTCTGTTATGTCTATCATGCTTATGAGAGTCTTATATCATCTGGAACTGATTATGCTATTCACTTCATGCTTGTTGGATGATATGCGTACTGGATTCGAAATAATAGTGCTTAGTATTTACCTGTGGATCCTTGTGCTTGGGTGGCTGCTGTGTGATTGAATCAGTGGATAGAAACTGAAATAAATTGAAGGTGCCTTTGCTTACACGAATGAAGAAAACTCTGGCAGAAATGGTAGAGTTAAAAGATATAAAACTCACCTTGAAGTTATTTGGCTTAGTTGCTGTACTGTTTGCTATAGTAGATTGGTTTTAATAGGAGATTAACTGTAATGAACGATGGTTCTTGTTTTATTTCAGGTGAACTTAATCAAAGAAGAAGAAAGCATTGAAGCCAAGCATTGCATTTGTTGGGTGGAAAGCAAATGATGGTGGAGTGGTGGCTGATAGTTGGTGGAGCAAAGGGTGGTGGAGTTGGAAAAAGTAAGAGTTGGTGGAGAGAGACGTGTACATCATTAGCAAAAGATGAAAAAAAATAACTTATCTAAACTTTGATTTTGCTTTATCTATTAGCACATCAATAATGTAGAGTTATTATATTACACATATACACACATCATCACTATGATTTATGACACTTAATTGTATATATTGAATAGACGTACACATGATTTATCATAGTCAATAATCTTCATGATGTTCATACACATAAATATATCACATAAGTACATACGATATAAAGCACATTAAAACTTGTTGGTGCTATACTAATCACAAACAGCATAAACTGGATTCATTTATAAAAATTGCATTTACTAGTTTTAATCATAATTAAAAGAGCGGGCTACTACATACTACCCCTCTTAACAAAAATTTCGTCCCGAAATTTGCATATCTCTGCTAAAACAATTCGGGTACTTCTCTTTCATTTTGTCTTCAAACTCCCATGTAACTTTTTCTTGTCTGCGGTGTCTCCATAAGATTTTCACTGGTGTGATTGAGGCTGATTTCGCAAGTGTTCGCGTATTGCTGGTAAGGGGGTGTGGGTGTTCCCAATTGCTGAACCTCGTTGTCTGTTGGGGCATTGCGTGGAGTAGTGACCCTTTTGGCCACAATTGTAACAACCGTTAGTCCCAGCTCGACAAACACTTCTATGCATCTTACCACAATTTGGGCAAGGTGAAATTCCTCTCTGACCTTGGCTACCCCCCAGTTGACTCGAGGTTAGTCTGTGCCTCGTGCCTTGGTTGAATAAACTGTTCGGCCCGTTCTTTTTCTTGCCACACTTTCTTACTAGTCTGATTGATATTGTCTTCGTTGTTGTCCCACTTGCGCTTCCCTTTGAGATTATGCGAGACTGCTGGTGGATCGTTTGGCGTTGATATAAATGGTGGGGCTGACTTGTCTGACGGCATTGCAGCTTCAATGTCAAGTGCCCTGTTCAGAGACTCCGTGTATGAGAGTCCTCCGTGGCTTGCTAGAGCCATCTTAATTTCGTACCGCAGTCCAGCACAAAATTTCTCTGCCATCTTCTCCTCTGTGTCCACTTGTTGTGGAGCAAACCTCGACAGGTTGCAGAATTCCTTGTCGTATTCAACCACAGATTTCTTTCCTTGCTTTAACTCGTAGAACTCAGCTTCTTTCTTCTTTCTATAGCTTTTCGGGATATATTTATCATATAATCCTGTCTTAAAATCTTCCCAAGTATAACTTGCCCATTGTTCAGGTGTCAGAATTTTTCGTCGTGCTTCCCACCAGAAGTCCGCTGATCCTGTTAGTTGGAACGAGACGCAAGATAGGCGCTCCTCATCAGTACAACGTAGGAAGTTGAAGATGCGTTCCATTGCACGCACCCAAATTTCAGCTTCAGCCGGTTCACTCGTTCCGTCAAACATAGGTGGGTTTTGCCTTAAAAAGAGTTCTTCGACTCTCCTAGTTGGGGGCGGAGGGGATAGGTTATGTCCTCGAGCATCTTGTGGTTCTTCGGGTACAGCGTTACGGTTTCTGCGATTGTTATTGTTTTTCGCAGGGCGTCCTCTCTTAGGCGGCATTTTGATAGCAAGGATGTGCCAATTAGTACACCCTAGCATAATCTAATACAAACCTCAAAAGAATTCTTGTAAATGTCAACTTAATATAACTTGTAAACAAGTCATGACTCCAATGACATCATTGATCATTGATGTAGTAAGCTTTAAGGGTCCTTAGCATCTCAAATCTATGAGTCATAACAATCCTTAAGCATATAATATCACATCATCTAAACTGGATACTTAAGCATAAGTCATGGAGATTTATAGTGGCTATAATATCATCAGCTTAAGAAAATTTTTCTATACGTATCACTTATCTTGCTTCCTTCACTATAGCCACCAAAAGATACAATCTAATTTTTTTTCTATGTTTGCTTCTATGTTCTGTCGTAGTGGTGATCTCATATCTTAATAGCTCTATGTTCATAGGGATTCATTCCATAGGCATACTTAATCGCGCTTGCGTAAATCATTTCATTCAACAACAACATAACAAAGCTATTGACAGTTTCTCACTTTGTTATTACGATAATTCTCACTTTTCGTAAACATTAACTTAAAACTTGGAAGAGCTTACCATTCTGCTTCGTTGAGTGTGATGCGATGAAGTGCTGAGCTTTGTCGATTGAACTCTAGACACTTTAGTGATCCATTCTAAGTTTGGCTTAAATAAACTCTTAGGCTCAGAGCAAACGAACTGCTCTGATACCACTCTGTCACGACCGGCCTTAATTAGGGATAATTAAGCCGGGAAACCATGACTGGGGAAGGGAAATTACGAAGCGGGTTTAGAAAGGGGCGCATAAAAGAATACTCAAAGAGCTTGAATACGCGTGAAATATTCCTTAAAAAGGAAAAAGGCATAGTTCGCATAAAAAGGGTACTCAAAGAACTTGTATACGCGTTATATTCCTTAAAAGGAAAAAAAAGGCATCGTTAGGGGCTTGGCTAAAACATTATCAGAGTTTGTAACGGAAGGTGTAACTGAAATAATCAGTGTTTACAGCGGAATGCATAACTGAGATACATGTATGAAGACATGTATCCTTTCTGAGCCTACTTTAAGTTCGACAAAAACTCCACTCAGCAACACTTCATCGCCCATCACAACTCAACCTGCACAAACATAAACATACGAAGGGCTGAGTACAAGAGTACTCAGTGGGCAGTGCCAAGCATATAACATAATATCAACAACAAAACACAACTTCGCATAAGAGGCATAAGTTTCTTTCAAATCCTTTGCTCATTAAACATTTCCATATTCATAAACAGCATGAGCGCATTCTTCATCATTAACAATCATCAACACGCATCGTGTCGTGGAGAAGGCCTTCCCCAACGAACACGGGCATCGCGCCGTGAAGGGGGCCTCCCTCAGCGGTCACGGCATCGTACTATTGAGGGAGGCCTCCCCCAATAGACGCTGTAACACTGGCATACTGGCATCGCGCCGCTAGGGAGGCCTCCCTCAGCGGACACGGGCATCGCGCCGTGAGGAAGGCCCTCCTCAGCGAACACGGCATCGTACTGTTGAGGGAGGCCTCCCCCAACAGACGCAAGCATCAATCACAGGCATAAACTTATCAGCGTAAAGCATTCAAGCGTAAATAAGCGTAATCAAGCGTAAATCATTTAGCGTAAAGCATAATAAAGCATACCATACTTGAAGATCCAATTTGCATTATAAAGCATAACACATGCATAACATTTTATTTACGCGTAAGAAATTGCCCACCTGATAGCAAAGTTTTGCTAAGGTACTCTAACTCCTTGTGTAGTTCTTACTCTCGCGCTTGACCTTAATCACGAGAATATAAAATAAGACATTGCCTCGAGGAAAATTCTTAATTAATGAGAAAGCGTAATTTAGCTATGCATGAATCTGGTATGCATGAACTAATACTCTGAGCGATAATCGGGAATTCTACTATTAATCCTCGTTAATAGATTTAGCTAATTCTCGTCTAGCGCGGTCGAATAAAACTGTGATTCTTCCTTCCTCATCGAAATATTCTAGTCGTGAAATAAACCTCGCATTTGTACTTGATTGAAAAAGGACTAACTCGGCTTTAAACGAGGTGTGACCTTGTAGAAATTATCGGGCTTTTCGATAGAAGCATCATTACTAGCGTAACCTCAAATAATTAATAGGCTCAAAAGAGAGTAGCCAATTAATTAAATAAACCAGTGGCTTAAATGAAATAAACAATAATGGCTTGCTTTAAAGTCGGAAGTCCAAAAACATTAATTAATAAACTGGGCGGCTCATTACTGATAAATAATTGGGCTCCATCAAAAATTGATACTGCTAGGCTTAGCTCAAAGGAGTAACTTCAGCTCAAGCTTTAAAAGAATTAAAGCCCAACTTAAAAAGTCTTCGACCCAAAACAATTAAAATAGGGGTCCAAATAATAATTAATGTGGACTGAAAAGAATTAATCTTAGCCCAAAAAGGCAATTTAATCGGCCAAAATGATGAATTAAACTGGCCCAACGAAATATAAATGGGACTAGAATAATAGCCCATCATAAAATATGCATCAGCCCAACTCCTTAATTAAATCGAGCCCGATAGAATTAATGAGAAGGGCCAATTAAATAAAAGACTGACCCAATTCGAATTTAACTGTGAAAGCCCAAGCAATTAAAATCAAGCCCGAACTTAAAAGTCTTTGGCCCACAACAATTAAAAGGTGAGGCCCAATTCACAACTAAAAGAGAAAGGCCCAATTGAAATAATTTATTGGCTCAAGTAATTAAATAAATCTTTGCCCAATGAATAAATAATTGATTAGTTGGGCTCAAATAAATAAATCAATCAAGGCCCAGCTCAGATAATACAACAGCCCAATTAAAATACAGTGTAGTTGGGCTTTAATTATGAAGAAACTCGGCCCAAAGGAATTAAAGTGAAGCAGACCCGAATAAAATAAAACAAGGCCCAATTGACTAAAAATAGTAAAGCCCAACTGAAATTAAAAATGAGGTCCAAAATTAAAAGATCAAGGCCCATTTTCACCTCAAGTCTCGTTTCTTTTTTTTTTTTCTAATCTCAAGGACCGCTCATCTCCCTCTTTCTCAAAACTCTCGGTCCTCTCTCTTTTCTCTCTCAAGGCAATCGGCCTCTCCCTCTAATCTCTCAAATCAGACGCCGCTCGCTCTCTCTCTCTCAAACCAGCCGCACGCCTCTTCTCCCTCTCACTCTCGACTCGCCTTCACACGAGGCGTCCGCCGCCGCGACTCCGGCGCCGTTCATCTCCCCTCGTCTCAACCCTGAAAGGAGAAGCACAAGCTCTAATCTTCCTGAATCGAAATCGCCGCCGCTGTAACTGGAAGGCCGGGAGATTCGCCGCGCCGCTGTTTCGATCCGCCACTGCCGCGGAACCGGCGAGCGGCGCTGCTGCTCTGTTATTCCGGCGAGCAGGGGAGTCTCGTTCGTCCTCTCTCTTCGTCTCAACCATTAAATAGTCGGCGCTGGTCGTTCTCTCATCCGGCCGTTCAGCCGTCGCCTGCTATCACCGGCGTCGGCTATTGACGCGTCTAACCCCAACATCACAGAGCCCAACATCGAGCCCTAATTCTCAAGGAATCATCGTTGTTGCTGCTGCTACTCTTTCGCCCGGAATCCGGCGAGCGGTTGCCGTCTGGAAGCGGTTCGGTCTCATTTCCCTTCTCTATATTTCCCCCTCCGACCTCTAGCCTTGGTTTCCAGAAAAGAGGAATTTGCTACTGTCGAGCGGCTGCTGCTGCTTCGGCCCTGGTACCGGTCGGCATCGCCCCCTCTCCAGTTCGGTATCGCCGTGGCTGCCGTCCTCGGTTCTTGATGAGGTTGGGCGAGTTCGCCCCTGTCGTAGCTGTCTCAAACCGATCGAGGCAGTCAGCCATCCCCTCTCTTAAAAGCTAATTCAAACCATTCTCCATAGTCGGTTCTTAACGTGAATTAGGCAAAGATAAGGTGTAATTTTCTTGTTTTGCTTACATCTCAAATTATGCTCGTTTAAAATTTCATATGAACTGTCACTTGTTCACAACAGTGGTTGGTGTTCTACATGATAAAGCCCGCGTCTGTTATGTCTATCATGCTTATGAGAGTCTTATATCATCTGGAACTGATTATGCTATTCACTTCATGCTTGTTGGATGATATGCGTACTGGATTCGAAATAATAGTGCTTAGTATTTACCTGTGGATCCTTGTGCTTGGGTGGCTGCTGTGTGATTGAATCAGTGGATAGAAACTGAAATAAATTGAAGGTGCCTTTGCTTACACGAATGAAGAAAACTCTGGCAGAAATGGTAGAGTTAAAAGATATAAAACTCACCTTGAAGTTATTTGGCTTAGTTGCTGTACTGTTTGCTATAGTAGATTGGTTTTAATAGGAGATTAACTGTAATGAACGATGGTTCTTGTTTTATTTCAGGTGAACTTAATCAAAGAAGAAGAAAGCATTGAAGCCAAGCATTGCATTTGTTGGGTGGAAAGCAAATGATGGTGGAGTGGTGGCTGATAGTTGGTGGAGCAAAGGGTGGTGGAGTTGGAAAAAGTAAGAGTTGGTGGAGAGAGACGTGTACATCATTAGCAAAAGATGAAAAAAAATAACTTATCTAAACTTTGATTTTGCTTTATCTATTAGCACATCAATAATGTAGAGTTATTATATTACACATATACACACATCATCACTATGATTTATGACACTTAATTGTATATATTGAATAGACGTACACATGATTTATCATAGTCAATAATCTTCATGATGTTCATACACATAAATATATCACATAAGTACATACGATATAAAGCACATTAAAACTTGTTGGTGCTATACTAATCACAAACAGCATAAACTGGATTCATTTATAAAAATTGCATTTACTAGTTTTAATCATAATTAAAAGAGCGGGCTACTACATACTACCCCTCTTAACAAAAATTTCGTCCCGAAATTTGCATATCTCTGCTAAAACAATTCGGGTACTTCTCTTTCATTTTGTCTTCAAACTCCCATGTAACTTTTTCTTGTCTGCGGTGTCTCCATAAGATTTTCACTGGTGTGATTGAGGCTGATTTCGCAAGTGTTCGCGTATTGCTGGTAAGGGGGTGTGGGTGTTCCCAATTGCTGAACCTCGTTGTCTGTTGGGGCATTGCGTGGAGTAGTGACCCTTTTGGCCACAATTGTAACAACCGTTAGTCCCAGCTCGACAAACACTTCTATGCATCTTACCACAATTTGGGCAAGGTGAAATTCCTCTCTGACCTTGGCTACCCCCCAGTTGACTCGAGGTTAGTCTGTGCCTCGTGCCTTGGTTGAATAAACTGTTCGGCCCGTTCTTTTTCTTGCCACACTTTCTTACTAGTCTGATTGATATTGTCTTCGTTGTTGTCCCACTTGCGCTTCCCTTTGAGATTATGCGAGACTGCTGGTGGATCGTTTGGCGTTGATATAAATGGTGGGGCTGACTTGTCTGACGGCATTGCAGCTTCAATGTCAAGTGCCCTGTTCAGAGACTCCGTGTATGAGAGTCCTCCGTGGCTTGCTAGAGCCATCTTAATTTCGTACCGCAGTCCAGCACAAAATTTCTCTGCCATCTTCTCCTCTGTGTCCACTTGTTGTGGAGCAAACCTCGACAGGTTGCAGAATTCCTTGTCGTATTCAACCACAGATTTCTTTCCTTGCTTTAACTCGTAGAACTCAGCTTCTTTCTTCTTTCTATAGCTTTTCGGGATATATTTATCATATAATCCTGTCTTAAAATCTTCCCAAGTATAACTTGCCCATTGTTCCGGTGTCAGAATTTTTCGTCGTGCTTCCCACCAGAAGTCCGCTGATCCTGTTAGTTGGAACGAGATGCAAGATAGGCGCTCCTCATCAGTACAACGTAGGAAGTTGAAGATGCGTTCCATTGCACGCACCCAAATTTCAGCTTCAGCCGGTTCACTCGTTCCGTCAAACATAGGTGGGTTTTGCCTTAAAAAGAGTTCTTCGACTCTCCTAGTTGGGGGCGGAGGGGATAGGTTATGTCCTCGAGCATCTTGTGGTTCTTCGGGTACAGCGTTACGGTTTCTGCGATTGTTATTGTTTTTCGCAGGGCGTCCTCTCTTAGGCGGCATTTTGATAGCAAGGATGTGCCAATTAGTACACCCTAGCATAATCTAATACAAACCTCAAAAGAATTCTTGTAAATGTCAACTTAATATAACTTGTAAACAAGTCATGACTCCAATGACATCATTGATCATTGATGTAGTAAGCTTTAAGGGTCCTTAGCATCTCAAATCTATGAGTCATAACAATCCTTAAGCATATAATATCACATCATCTAAACTGGATACTTAAGCATAAGTCATGGAGATTTATAGTGGCTATAATATCATCAGCTTAAGAAAATTTTTCTATACGTATCACTTATCTTGCTTCCTTCACTATAGCCACCAAAAGATACAATCTAATTTTTTTTCTATGTTTGCTTCTATGTTCTGTCGTAGTGGTGATCTCATATCTTAATAGCTCTATGTTCATAGGGATTCATTCCATAGGCATACTTAATCGCGCTTGCGTAAATCATTTCATTCAACAACAACATAACAAAGCTATTGACAGTTTCTCACTTTGTTATTACGATAATTCTCACTTTTCGTAAACATTAACTTAAAACTTGGAAGAGCTTACCATTCTGCTTCGTTGAGTGTGATGCGATGAAGTGCTGAGCTTTGTCGATTGAACTCTAGACACTTTAGTGATCCATTCTAAGTTTGGCTTAAATAAACTCTTAGGCTCAGAGCAAACGAACTGCTCTGATACCACTCTGTCACGACCGGCCTTAATTAGGGATAATTAAGCCGGGAAACCATGACTGGGGAAGGGAAATTACGAAGCGGGTTTAGAAAGGGGCGCATAAAAGAATACTCAAAGAGCTTGAATACGCGTGAAATATTCCTTAAAAAGGAAAAAGGCATAGTTCGCATAAAAAGGGTACTCAAAGAACTTGTATACGCGTTATATTCCTTAAAAGGAAAAAAAAGGCATCGTTAGGGGCTTGGCTAAAACATTATCAGAGTTTGTAACGGAAGGTGTAACTGAAATAATCAGTGTTTACAGCGGAATGCATAACTGAGATACATGTATGAAGACATGTATCCTTTCTGAGCCTACTTTAAGTTCGACAAAAACTCCACTCAGCAACACTTCATCGCCCATCACAACTCAACCTGCACAAACATAAACATACGAAGGGCTGAGTACAAGAGTACTCAGTGGGCAGTGCCAAGCATATAACATAATATCAACAACAAAACACAACTTCGCATAAGAGGCATAAGTTTCTTTCAAATCCTTTGCTCATTAAACATTTCCATATTCATAAACAGCATGAGCGCATTCTTCATCATTAACAATCATCAACACGCATCGTGTCGTGGAGAAGGCCTTCCCCAACGAACACGGGCATCGCGCCGTGAAGGGGGCCTCCCTCAGCGGTCACGGCATCGTACTATTGAGGGAGGCCTCCCCCAATAGACGCTGTAACACTGGCATACTGGCATCGCGCCGCTAGGGAGGCCTCCCTCAGCGGACACGGGCATCGCGCCGTGAGGAAGGCCCTCCTCAGCGAACACGGCATCGTACTGTTGAGGGAGGCCTCCCCCAACAGACGCAAGCATCAATCACAGGCATAAACTTATCAGCGTAAAGCATTCAAGCGTAAATAAGCGTAATCAAGCGTAAATCATTTAGCGTAAAGCATAATAAAGCATACCATACTTGAAGATCCAATTTGCATTATAAAGCATAACACATGCATAACATTTTATTTACGCGTAAGAAATTGCCCACCTGATAGCAAAGTTTTGCTAAGGTACTCTAACTCCTTGTGTAGTTCTTACTCTCGCGCTTGACCTTAATCACGAGAATATAAAATAAGACATTGCCTCGAGGAAAATTCTTAATTAATGAGAAAGCGTAATTTAGCTATGCATGAATCTGGTATGCATGAACTAATACTCTGAGCGATAATCGGGAATTCTACTATTAATCCTCGTTAATAGATTTAGCTAATTCTCGTCTAGCGCGGTCGAATAAAACTGTGATTCTTCCTTCCTCATCGAAATATTCTAGTCGTGAAATAAACCTCGCATTTGTACTTGATTGAAAAAGGACTAACTCGGCTTTAAACGAGGTGTGACCTTGTAGAAATTATCGGGCTTTTCGATAGAAGCATCATTACTAGCGTAACCTCAAATAATTAATAGGCTCAAAAGAGAGTAGCCAATTAATTAAATAAACCAGTGGCTTAAATGAAATAAACAATAATGGCTTGCTTTAAAGTCGGAAGTCCAAAAACATTAATTAATAAACTGGGCGGCTCATTACTGATAAATAATTGGGCTCCATCAAAAATTGATACTGCTAGGCTTAGCTCAAAGGAGTAACTTCAGCTCAAGCTTTAAAAGAATTAAAGCCCAACTTAAAAAGTCTTCGACCCAAAACAATTAAAATAGGGGTCCAAATAATAATTAATGTGGACTGAAAAGAATTAATCTTAGCCCAAAAAGGCAATTTAATCGGCCAAAATGATGAATTAAACTGGCCCAACGAAATATAAATGGGACTAGAATAATAGCCCATCATAAAATATGCATCAGCCCAACTCCTTAATTAAATCGAGCCCGATAGAATTAATGAGAAGGGCCAATTAAATAAAAGACTGACCCAATTCGAATTTAACTGTGAAAGCCCAAGCAATTAAAATCAAGCCCGAACTTAAAAGTCTTTGGCCCACAACAATTAAAAGGTGAGGCCCAATTCACAACTAAAAGAGAAAGGCCCAATTGAAATAATTTATTGGCTCAAGTAATTAAATAAATCTTTGCCCAATGAATAAATAATTGATTAGTTGGGCTCAAATAAATAAATCAATCAAGGCCCAGCTCAGATAATACAACAGCCCAATTAAAATACAGTGTAGTTGGGCTTTAATTATGAAGAAACTCGGCCCAAAGGAATTAAAGTGAAGCAGACCCGAATAAAATAAAACAAGGCCCAATTGACTAAAAATAGTAAAGCCCAACTGAAATTAAAAATGAGGTCCAAAATTAAAAGATCAAGGCCCATTTTCACCTCAAGTCTCGTTTCTTTTTTTTTTTCTAATCTCAAGGACCGCTCATCTCCCTCTTTCTCAAAACTCTCGGTCCTCTCTCTTTTCTCTCTCAAGGCAATCGGCCTCTCCCTCTAATCTCTCAAATCAGACGCCGCTCGCTCTCTCTCTCTCAAACCAGCTGCACGCCTCTTCTCCCTCTCACTCTCGACTCGCCTTCACACGAGGCGTCCGCCGCCGCGACTCCGGCGCCGTTCATCTCCCCTCGTCTCAACCCTGAAAGGAGAAGCACAATGTCACGACAGGACATAATTAAGGATAATTAAACCGGGGAAACCGTGACTAATGGAGGGAGATTAGAAGCGGGGTAGAAAGGGGAATAATCAAACAAGAAAGGATCGCAGTATCATTGTTAACAACAGGGATATTTATAATATAACGGAGTTTTAGTCGTATAGACTCAAATAACTAGTAAGTTCGGATAACTCCGACTTATCCAAAATAACATAAGACTTCTGAGTACGCAGCGGAATAAGGTTCTGATTACATGTATGAAGACATGTAACCCTAGAGTTCATTAATACATAATAAGATAAAAGAGTCCCGCTCGTCACTTCATCACCATCGGCAGCTGCTCAACCTGCACATTTAGAAATATATGCAGGGCTGAGTACAAAAGTACTCAGTGGGCACATATGCCTACTATGAAATATAACATGCTTCGTAAAGTTGTAAATTGTCATGCCATCATAAACAGTACAGCAAGGGAGTTTTTCGCTAAAAAGGCCCAAGCTTACTAAATTCATTTGTGATTCTTAAAGTTCGTCTGCAGACTAAGTTCTCTTGTAATCTATCATATCTGGAACTGTGTGCCGGAGAGGTGGCCACCTCTCACGGACACTTGACCGGCCAACCCGCTAGATGACTCACGGTCACTGGTGTACACTAGCCCTGGCAGGATAGCTATCAACTGCTCAGGACCCGAATTCGATTTCATAATAACTGGCAAAGCCACATCAGATAGATATCATACCAAACATTGAAACATTTATGGCAAGACAACAGTTAAAAAAAAAAATTTCAGTTCAAAGATTTTGCAATGAAATAACTGTTCAAACATAACATTAAACTCATTTGATATATATGAAAGTAACCCACCTGATAGTGATTTTCTGTGATACGAAAGCTCCTCAACAGATTATCAATCTCGCCCTTGACCTTTATTACGAGAATATATGTACATATATAAGATATTTGCTCGAATAAAAATCCTCAAATGAGAATGTATATTTAACTATGCATGATCCTTATGCATGAATTATTATTCTGAAATAATAATCAGGGAATTTCTATTGTTAATCCAGGCTATCGGATTTAAACAAAAGTAAGTCTCGTCTCATGAAGCCAGATAATTAATAAAAATTAATCCGTTCTCTTAGGTTGTTCTAATCCGCCAATTAAATAAATCCCGCTCCTCGTAGTCGATAGAAAATAATTAAATACTTCAGCTTATTCGCTTTATAAACTCATAATCAACCGGGCTTAATAATGAGAATTTGAAATGTTATGAGTTCGAATAATTAAAAGGCTCAACATAAGGTAGCCCAATAATTAATTAAGTAGAAAATGGGCCTGGATAGCTAAAATGAAAGGTCCAATTGAAATAATTCATTGGGCTTAGTAATTAAATAAATCTTGGCCCAAATGATTAAATAATGAATAGTTGGGCTCAATTAAATAAATCATGTAAGGCCCAACTAAATAAAATTTTAATCCATAATTTAAAATTAGCCCAAGAATAGAATGAATTATTCTGAGCTTAAAATTAAATAAAACTCGGCTCAGTTGATATGATACAGCAGCCCAAAGAATTAAAAGACAAAGCCCAATTCCTTAAATTAATTCATGCTCAATAAAAATAATGAGAAGAGCCAATTAAATAAAAGACTGGCCCAATTCGAATTTAAATATGAAAGCCCAAGCAATTAAAATTGGAAGCCCAATTTCATTAAAAATAAGCTCAAAATTTCGGCCCACATAAATTAGAGGAAAGCCCAAACAATTAAATTTAATCAAGCCCAAAGAATTAAATGAAAAGGCCCAAATCAAGCCCACTCTATTTCTTTTCTCTCACAACTCTCGGTCCTCCCTTTTCTCTCTCCCACACAATCCAATCTCGCCTCTCTCTCTTTCACTCCCAGATCAGTCGAGCTCTCTCTCCCTTCGGTTCTCTCTCTCTCTCGATCCATCTCCAGCCGAGGCGCCCGCCGTCGCCGCTCCACAATCCGGCGAGTCAGCTTCTACCTCGCCAAAGTCCGACACCTCCTCCTCTCTTCAATTCCTTAATTTCAGATCTCTCTCTATCTTTTCCTTGGTTCTCGTCGAGAACTCGTCCCCAGCCCACCAAATCCGGCTTCGTCGATTCAGCGCCGCTGTCTCTGCAAATCCGGCGGCACCCGCTGCTACCTCCGGCGAACAGCCGATTCTCGTTCGTCTTCCTGCGTCGGTCTCTCTCACTCTCTCGATTTCTGGAATCGCAGAACATGAAGGCGAGCTTCTTCGCCTGAAACCGCTGTCGTCGTCTCTGTAATTCCAGCGAACGGCGGTTGAACCTCCTCCCTCACGTCCATCTCCGACAATCAACACTCGACTGATCCTCTCGCTCTCTCTCCTCTCGAAGTTTCACCGCCTCCTTTCTGGAACTCCGGCGAACGACAGCTATAAGCCGCGCGGCCGCGGCTCCTTCCGGCGAGGAACCTCGCACCGCCTCGCACAGGTAAACCCCCAAATCTCCCTTCTCTTCCTTTCAAAATAAAGAATCTGAAAATCTAATTCCTCCTCTCTCTTTCGTTGGTAGGAAGAGGAAAAAGGCAGCGCCTTTGCCGCCGTGTCGTGACTGAGTAACCGGCGAGCAGAACCGCTGAGGTCTGTGCTTGCGCCCCTCCGACGCCGGTGAAAGTTCTGCCGTCGCGTCCTCGATTCACTGAGCAGGGCAGTCAGCCTCATTTCCTAAAGCTAAGTTCGATTCCCAATTGTTGGGTAAAAGAAATTCTTGTGGTATCTAATACTCTATGAATCTCATAAATGTTATTGTTATCTTGAGTACTTGGTTTAGAAGCTAAAATGTTGAAACGTACTTATCTCGCATAAAAATTCTAGTCTGATGTACTGCTATTTATGCCTTTGTCTTGTGAATAAAAACTGATTGAGCTATTCTATATCTGAATTTTTGATTGATCTAAGCATGCTATGTTGGGGTGTGAAATATGCAAACATATAGACTAACTTGAGATGGTAATACCTTGATTGTTTTGTCCTTTTGGCTGTCTGTTGCTCTGTTTGAATTTAATGAGAAGATAGCTGAAAAAAAATCACATATCTTGTTTTTCTTTAACAATGCAGGGAGAACTAAGAAAAGAAAAAAAATGGATAAGGCTAAGCCAATCTTACCTCTTCGAAGTTTTGCAGCAGCTAGACAATTCTCTCAAGCTATTGATGCGTAAAGAGAGAAGGATTTTTGGTGGATGATATAATAAGGAGTGAAGTTGGTGGCTGTAAAGGGAGGAAAGCATGGCTTTTGGTGGTTGAAGAGGTGGGGATCAAAGGATGGTGGCAGCACACTTATTTCTTTCCACTAACCTTAATGATTTTCCTTTATTGCTTTAATGATTTTCCTTTATTGATTCCTTGTCGGCTGATGGTATTAAACAAGGAATGGTGTTGCATTTGATGTGTAGTAATGTGGGATATGGCTGAAGTAAAGCTCTTGCCTCTTGGGAATTATAACTTGTAGTACAGTAATGCACTTAATGAAATACTAATCTTGAATTCTTACTAATGTAGCGTATATATATATACTCGCACGATATTTGATTTCTTGCTTGCTAGCATCGATGGACTGTAAAATAAATCTAAATTAAATCCGTAGATTTAATTCTCCTCACAAGCCAGAAATAATCCACGACTTAAGTAATTATAAATAATAGAATCGATAGTCTCATCTCGCTTAATTAATTAACGTGACTTTGCTAAGTCAGTTATAACTCTGAAATAATATCATTGACTGCTTTAATAATATGAATTCAGGATCATAAGCTGAATTCATATCAGGATAATAACCGTTTTCATTCACTGATGAACAAAAATAAACACTCATTACTGGATTTAAAATATATAAAAGAGCGGGTCACTACACACAAGCTCTAATCTTCCTGAATCGAAATCGCCGCCGCTGTAACTGGAAGGCCGGGAGATTCGCCGCGCCGCTGTTTCGATCCGCCACTGCCGCGGAACCGGCGAGCGGCGCTGCTGCTCTGTTATTCCGGCGAGCAGGGGAGTCTCGTTCGTCCTCTCTCTTCGTCTCAACCATTAAATAGTCGGCGCTGGTCGTTCTCTCATCCGGCCGTTCAGCCGTCGCCTGCTATCACCGGCGTCGGCTATTGACGCGTCTAACCCCAACATCACAGAGCCCAACATCGAGCCCTAATTCTCAAGGAATCATCGTTGTTGCTGCTGCTACTCTTTCGCCCGGAATCCGGCGAGCGGTTGCCGTCTGGAAGCGGTTCGGTCTCATTTCCCTTCTCTATATTTCCCCCTCCGACCTCTAGCCTTGGTTTCCAGAAAAGAGGAATTTGCTACTGTCGAGCGGCTGCTGCTTCGGCCCTGGTACCGGTCGGCATCGCCCCCCCTCCAGTTCGGTATCGCCGTGGCTGCCGTCCTCGGTTCTTGATGAGGTTGGGCGAGTTCGCCCCTGTCGTAGCTGTCTCAAACCGATCGAGGCAGTCAGCCATCCCCTCTCTTAAAAGCTAATTCAAACCATTCTCCATAGTCGGTTCTTAACGTGAATTAGGCAAAGATAAGGTGTAATTTTCTTGTTTTGCTTACATCTCAAATTATGCTCGTTTAAAATTTCATATGAACTGTCACTTGTTCACAACAGTGGTTGGTGTTCTACATGATAAAGCCCGCGTCTGTTATGTCTATCATGCTTATGAGAGTCTTATATCATCTGGAACTGATTATGCTATTCACTTCATGCTTGTTGGATGATATGCGTACTGGATTCGAAATAATAGTGCTTAGTATTTACCTGTGGATCCTTGTGCTTGGGTGGCTGCTGTGTGATTGAATCAGTGGATAGAAACTGAAATAAATTGAAGGTGCCTTTGCTTACACGAATGAAGAAAACTCTGGCAGAAATGGTAGAGTTAAAAGATATAAAACTCACCTTGAAGTTATTTGGCTTAGTTGCTGTACTGTTTGCTATAGTAGATTGGTTTTAATAGGAGATTAACTGTAATGAACGATGGTTCTTGTTTTATTTCAGGTGAACTAATCAAAGAAGAAGAAAGCATTGAAGCCAAGCATTGCATTTGTTGGGTGGAAAGCAAATGATGGTGGAGTGGTGGCTGATAGTTGGTGGAGCAAAGGGTGGTGGAGTTGGAAAAAGTAAGAGTTGGTGGAGAGAGACGTGTACATCATTAGCAAAAGATGAAAAAAAATAACTTATCTAAACTTTGATTTTGCTTTATCTATTAGCACATCAATAATGTAGAGTTATTATATTACACATATACACACATCATCACTATGATTTATGACACTTAATTGTATATATTGAATAGACGTACACATGATTTATCATAGTCAATAATCTTCATGATGTTCATACACATAAATATATCACATAAGTACATACGATATAAAGCACATTAAAACTTGTTGGTGCTATACTAATCACAAACAGCATAAACTGGATTCATTTATAAAAATTGCATTTACTAGTTTTAATCATAATTAAAAGAGCGGGCTACTACAGCGCCTTCACCAGTCCTCGTCCCTCTCAAACGCGTTGCCCCAACTCTTCACCAGATCTGGAAGAAAACCCTCTGGAGAGAAGGCTAGCTAAGGTTTCGAGCTTGAGAGAGGAAACGACGAATGAGAGAATGAAAAGGCGGAGGAGAGAGGAAAAAATTGAGGCAGATTAGATTTTAGTTTAAGGGGTATATCCCCCTTTAATTAAGTATCTTTATGTATTTAGTGGAGCCCTAATTATTTCCAAATTTAGACTGGGCCTATTGGAGTGGGACAGCCAAAAAAGGAAACTGAGCTTATTGGCCTGGGACGGAGGGAGTAATAATTAACATCAATTATTATACTCCCTCCGTCCACGAAATGAGTACCCATATTTCATTTTTCGTCCGTCCACGAAATGAGTACCCATTTCCCTTTTTGACAAGTGTACCCCACACATCTCTTTAATTAATACACTCAAAAAGTGGGACCCTTAAACTATTCACACTACACTCCATACATTTCTTAAAACCCGTGCCGTCCACAAATGGGTACTCATTTCGTGGACGGAGGGAGTAGTAGCTAATTGATAATAGTTTAATTTTTATTTTATTTTTTAATTTTGAGGAAGAGAAACGATGGGGTTTGAACCTTATGCCTCATTGTTCACAGAAAGGAGTTCGCACCGCATAGTATTCCTTGGGGTGATAATAGTTTAATAGATGATCTAAAATTGCGATATCCAAGTTCCAACCGAACTTACCTATACTATGATGTCATCATCATTCTAGCTTGGCATTTTTCAACTGCATATCCCTCTTCCACCTACCCTCCAAACCTTCCTTTTACTCTTTTCATCCCTCTCACATCCCACTCTTTAATCTCACACACACCTCATACACACACAGAAGCAAACATGGGAGAAGAAACAAAAACAGTGAATAAGCAAGATGACAGGGGTGATTAATCTCTTATTTTTAATTATTAATCTTTATTAAATTCTCCTCTTTTTTGTTTTAGTCGTTTTTCCAAGGGGAATTTGACTTGTATAGTTGTATTTATTGTTTTCTATTTTTAGATGCTGTGCTTGCAAAACTGGAGATTGAGAAAAAATTGTCACTAATCAAAGCTTGGGAAGAAAACGAGAAAACAAAAGCTCAAAACAAGTACACTTTCTTCTCTCTCTGTTTTTTTTTTAATCTTTTGGAATTAAAATTCTCTACTCTTTAGGTAATAGAATTTGTATGAAGGGGAGCCTAAAAGAAGTCTTACTCCTATTAATTATTGAAGCAACTTGTTTTTATTAATTTTGATTAGAATTAAGTGAATTAAAATGTTTATGATTCAGGGCACATAAAAAGTTATCAGACATAGATGCTTGGGAAAATACAAAAAGAGCAGCTGTGGAAGCACAACTGAAGCAGATTGAGGTAAGAATTTCTGTGTCCAATTTTGCCATCTAAAAAAACTGCTAATGGTATGCATATACTTAGTTTAATGATAAGATGTTTAGTGATAGGATGGTTAATATTTAAGTTCAGAAAACTGCAAATTCTCTTAATTTTCTAAATTATCTCTTCTTTTTCTGATACAACCTATCTTGGAAGCACTTATATAATTATATTATGTGTTTTAGCATCAACAATGAAATGTTCATGAAAACAGAATCTGTGAAAATTCTCACAAATATATAATCTAGGGAATTAAGAAGAAAAAAATGGTAAAACTTCCTGAAGACATGCTTGACGTAATATTACAACTTTGCAACATTTGAAACAGATTCATATTAGGATGCATACTCTTTAAGATATAGTATTTTTTTTTGTTATAATTTTATCATGAGAAAATTAACAATAACTTCCTAGAAGGGAGGGACACGAATTTTAAAACGAAGTTGTTGAGTGTATTGAGAGTGGTGAAAAGATGTTATAATTAATATTAAAAGCGGCGAAAATATGAAAAGTACGGGTAATGGGATGCTATTAGTGGTCGAGTATAGTCCAAAAATATAAAGGAATGTTTTTTTGGAGGCACACCGAAAGAGAAAGTTAGAAATTTATTCGGGGGTGGAGGGAGTAAAATTTTCGTAACTTATCTTATTTCTCATTTTCTTATGATAAATTTGAAAAAAAAACATGTGCCTTTACTTTTTATCCTCATTATTAGAATTTCTTCAATCATGTCTGTCCTTCCAATGAGATATGAATAAAAAAAAATTAGCTTAAAATGATGAAGTTATCTTTAAGTATCGATCTATCTTAATAAACAATGGACTAACGTATATTACTTTTATCTATCTAGGACTAAAATCAATATATAAACGTTCGCCTATAAGGTGTTTGTTTTGCATAATTGAGTTTATTTTTATCCTTATGACTAGAATTTCTACAATCTCACTCTTTCAGTGACATATGAATCAAGCAAAGCTAGCTCAAATGATAGAAATTAGGACAAAGTGTTAATTCATCTTAGTAAATAAGGGATTAACTTTACTATTTTCATCATTCAAAGTTAATCCTCAAAAGTAAATGCCCCCAAAAAGATTACTTCGTCCGTCCGCCATAAGTATATCATTTTGGCTAGGGCATGAGGTTTAATGAAATAGTAGGTGATGTTTATATAGTGGATAAAAAAAAATCCACCAAATGAAATGAGTGGTTGAGATTAAATAGTGGGTGTGATTTTTTTTTATAAATAATGAGTATTTGTAAGGATAAATGATGGTGTTAATGGGCAAAAATGCCCCATCCCCCATCCCTAAATGATAAGTATATGTGGTATTATGTCCTAAAACGAAAAGTGACATACTTTTCATGGAAGCCAAAAACGACAAAAGTGATATACTTATGGCTGACGGAAGAAGTACTAAAGTTTTCATAATATGAAACAGGAAAAGTTTGAGAAGAAAAAGGCAGAATATGCAGAGAAGGTGAAGAATAAGGAGGCTTTAGTTCACAAGGCAGCTGAGGAAAAGAGAGCAATGATTGAAGAAGATCGCAGCAAAGAGTTTCTCAAGGCAGAGCAAATGGCTGCCAAATATCTCAACTCAGGCAGCAAACCTGAGAAATCATGTGCATGCTTTAGCTGCTGATTCTACTTGTCAATATATGCTGATGAATTTCTCTTTTATTTGTTGTTTTAGGCCAAGTTTTCTCTTCATTTCATTAATTAAGAATTTGGTGGTTTTTTGCTTGTTTAATTGTGTGATGTGATGTGATTTCTTCAAAAAAAAAAAAAATTGTGTGATGTGATATTTTGATCCCTTTGATAAATTCAGTCACTTTGAGAGTATATATGTTTAAATTATTGAACGAAGTGAATTGATTATAAAGCTAGCTTTAGACTATACTCAAATCCTCCTCCATATCCTCCCCAACACACTGCAAATTTTTGAAAATGCAACTAATCTCAGTTATAGCACAATCGTGAAAAATAATCAGCTTCTATACAACTCTTGTTATTTATCACAAACTAAAGTTATAGCACAATCTTTGATCTAGTAGATATAGTCCAAGTAATAAAGAGATCCCAAAATCCATGCTTAATCTAATTAATAAAAACAAGGGTTAAATCATGTTTTGTGCTCTCAACTATTAGCATTTTTCAGAAAATGTCCCGAAGGAACATTTGGAAAAGTTTATGTCATGCTTTTCCAAATCCAGCAACGGAATGATGACTCGCCTCACGGGACTCTTGGATAGATTTTTTTTCCATGTTTCACAATTTTTTTTAAAGAAAATAAAATAAAAAAGTTATCCCTCCCCCTCTCTCTTTGTTCCAAATGATCAACGACATTGTAAAGATGGACATAAATCAATCTTTGCCAAAAGTAGAGGGTTTTTTAATAGATAACATTAGTTGAGGACATTTTCTAGAAGGGTTAATAGCCAAAAAATACATGAACTATCACCAAATTTGCAAATTACACATGACCTTCAAAAATGGCCTCAGAATAAATACACCACCTTTTAATTTTGTTGTGATTTGCACATGCGTTGACCATCCCCTAAATCTTAGATGACGTGTCTCCCGGAATTTGCAGACGTGGACATACCGGCGATCATACAAAACGACGTCGTTTTGTAAAGCTTTTAACAATTAAAAAAAATAAAAATTAAAAAAAGAAAAAAGAAAAAAAAACGATATTGCCTCTCGCCGCCGCCGCCGCTCACCCCTTCTTCTCCAAATCTCGGCTGCCGCCTTCCTCCTGGGCCGGCGAACCGCCCAGATCCAGAAGAGGCGTCGCTTCTCCAAATCTCGGCCGCCGGCTTCCGCCTGAAAATGAGGCTCAAATCTGGAAAAATCGAAAAATAGGCAAAAGGAGAAGTAATTGGTAGTGAGGCTCAGATCTGGAAAAATCGAAAAACAGGCAAGAGGAGTCGCCGCCATGGCTGCAAAACCCGGTTGCATTAGATCTAGAGAGATAGAAATGCCCTCCTGGTTTGCCCCGCCAAGATACAGGTCAGATCCGCCTCCATGCCAGACCCAACTCAGAGAAACTCGTCATCACAGCCTCAAATAAATCGGAATCGTAGCATTACAGACAGACAGAGATCAACAAGGCAATAACAGTATACGCATTAAGCATTAGTTTTGCTTGAAATTGGGGGAAATCATCGGCAAACGGAGAGGGGCAACTACCAGATACCGAGCCTCTCCGCTTCCCTCATTTTCGACTTGGGAATTTAGTGAGAGGTTTTGAAATTGTTGCGTATCCACAAACTCTGGAATTGAAGGTGCAGATGAGAGAGAAGGAGAATTTGGGCTCTCTGGAATTGAAGGTGCAGACGAGAGAGAAGGAGAATTAGGGGTCTCTGGAATTGAAGGTGCAGATGAGATAGAAGGAGAATTAGGGCTCTCTGGAATTGAAGGTGCAGACGAGATAGAAGGAGAATTGGGGCTCTCTAGAATTGAAGGTGCATACGAGAGAGAAGGAGAATTGGGGCTCTCTGGAATTGAAGGTGCAGACGAGAGAGACCGATGAGAGGGGCAACTACCAGATAAATTGTTTCTATGTTCGCCGGAGCAGGTGACGGCGTGACGGGGGGGAGGAAGAGAGCAAGACCGATGAGAGGGAGAGAGAGAGAGATACTTGAGAGGTAGTTGAGAGAGAAAGACGTCCAAAACGACGTCGTTTTGGACGCGTGTATTGACAGCGTGTAAAAAATGCCACGCAATATGCCATATATTGTCCACGTAATCACCGGTCAAACTTATACCTCGCCAGAAATACCGCCATGTGCAAATCACAACAAAATTAAAAGGTGGTGTATTCTGAGGCCATTTTTAAAGGTCATGTGCAATTTGCAAATTTGGTGATAGTTCGTGTATTTTTTGGCCATTAACCCTTTCTAGAAAACGCTAAAAGTTTGAGAAACCATACATGATTAACCTTACAAACAATGAATATGACCAGTCTTTCTACCATCAGCTCAAGATAATAATCTCAATTGATTTGAACTTCTTATAAACAAGTATCCATCTTCTATACATGGGGATATATTTGTAACTTGGGATTCACGTGGAGAATAAGAAAGAATATTCACAAATAAGAATAAACAATTACCTTTGTCAATAGCAAAGCAAACATGATAAGGTACATCTATGAAATCTTGGGGTCATTAATCAAAACATCTTCAAATTTAGACACAGCTTATTGTTATGACTTTTTCTAAAAGAAGATAGGCATTACCTTTTCCCTATCAATATGGACTCATATGCCTCCAACTTTGCTTAGTTTATTTCAACAAAATGAATAAGATCTGTCGTTAATTGCATCGATTGTTGAGCAGTATCAAAAGATATCTTTGAGTAGCACTTCAGAACAAAGTATATTTTCATGATATAATAGCAGCATAAGAACAAAAAAAGCAGCCCAACCTTTGAGCGCGATTTGCTAATATAATAGCAGTATTTGACGTGGAAGTCGCAAATCTGACGTGGATATTCTTATTTATTTTGTAAATTACGTGCAAACATTGTTTTGATGTTCAAGTGGAGAATATATTTCCGTTTTGATGCTCAAGTGGAAAATATATTCTCGGACATCAAAACAACAATGCTCATGTAGAAAATACATTTCCATGCAGTTTACAAAATATAATTCGGCCTAAAAGACATGCCATAGACTATAATTAACCCTATAATAACAGCATAAGAACAAAAAAGAAAAAAAAAACAACTTGATTATATCATGTTGTGGAACAGGTACTACAATCGAGCTCCTAACACAAGGAATACAAAAAAATTGAACATTATACTTAGTGCAAGCATCATGTTCTTATTGTCATGGGACTACTTGAACTATGTGATAAAACATGCCAACAAACTAAAATCAAGTGTTATCTTTCACTAGTGAACCTCCCAAATAATTATCTCTCCCATTTCAATAGATCGCTCTGAGGTTTTCTAGATATTTTCGAAATTCCAGATCACAACCATGTTAACAACAAACAGCCATATTGCTGCAGGCTATTTCAGTTATAAAGAAGTGCAACAAGTAATAGTTTTTGAGATGCTTTTTCATTTTTGAATGACACATGATGGGAGGAACAATAACATGCAACATTGTCGTTAATCGTTATTATTTTGACATAACGAGTTCAGATGAGAAAAATTAACACCTAAGAAAATATAATAAAGGTCATATTTAACTTACAAGATCAAGATCTTCTTTCTGTACAATTCCAAAATCTGCAATTTGGCCCTCATAATGCCTTCTCAACTACGCTTTAATGGCAGAAACTTATATTTTGTCTTAAACATGGAACCATGCTACAACAACAATCCAACAGACACTAAATAAGTGAATAAAAAAAACCGAATTAACACTTCCACACAAACTACTTCAAAGATCCTCTTAAAATTTAAAACTTATACCTGGCAGACAAAATACACATAAGTGTACACCTTACTAGTTTCCTGATCCTCCCAAGACGCCTGTATGGAGAAACAGAAACCACATCAAATTTCAAAAGTTGAAATCAAAATTGATCTGTAAACTATATCAAAATAAGGACAAGTTGAGGAAATAGAGGATGCTCACCAGAGATGAAACAAAGTAACCAGCCCAGGCGCATTATCGCCTTTGGCTTGGACTCAAGCTGCTCCTCTGCATTTAGAATCAGCTCCTTCTTTACAATACAATAATCCCACCAATCTCTCCTCTTATTTCGCTGCCATTCATCTTCTTTACAAGAAACTAATATAACTCAAAAAGAAAATCAATTATGCATATGAAGGCTTGTTTCTTCTACAAAATGAACATGCGATCATTCGGACGGTTCAGTTCCAAACCAAACTGAACTCAGAAAATAAAAAACATTCATAACTGAACCCAAACTGAACTATTTAGTTTGGTTTGGTTCGATAACCAATTTTTTTATTACAAATTCAGACACAAATTAGTACACTGCAGATGTTTGCAGAAATACTATGTTGGCACAATTTCATGATTCACGTGTAAATATCATTTAGCCATCAGCCAAAATTCCAACCATAAACTACTGATTTATATACACACACACACACACACAAAAATCATTCATAAATTACCGTTAAAATATCTTCAAGAAGCAATAAAAACAATAGTCACTTTGCTTAAGGAAAGAATGTAGTAGCCACAAGAATAAAAGCATATATTTTTAGCCACTCTTATTATCAAAATACCCTTTTGTAATTTTAACATTAACATTTACTAAAAAACAAAATAGTAAAAACTAAATATCTGAAAATAACAAATAATAATCAAAGTTGATAATTACCTAACCCAAACACAAAGTTCCACAAGTTTTAAAACGAAGTTCATAATCTAAGAATAATCAAACTAAACCTAGTGAAATGTTTACACCACTCTTTGAGTACATTTACCACGGGTATGACCAACCTCACCACAAATTCCACATCACTTTGGCCTACGCTTCCTAGGCATAGTAAGATGGTTACTACTAACATCTTCATCTTGTGTCAAGGGGACATCTTCAGTACACCTAGCTCGATTATGACCACTTTTATGACATGTAGAACAAACTTGAGCATGTCGAGGATGTGATGAAGATGATTGAAAGCTAGATCGGAAAGACTTGTCTTTATCTCCTTTATCACCGTGTATCATGGTGATTGCTTGATTCCTCCCAGCCAATGCCGTGTGGTAGTCTACATCAACACCAAAGTCTCTCTTCAATTGTGCTTGTATCTCTTTCGGCTTCAATATAGATCCTTCTTTCGACAAAGTCGGTGCAAAGTATGCACCTACGACCTTTGCACAAATTGTTGGGCGACAACGAAGCCTCAAATCCTTTTGGCAAGTATGAGCAACCAACTTAAAAATTCTCCAAATCGCCCCGTATGCCGTAGCACGCAACAAGAAAGAGCATTGATCTTTGAATTTGCAAAGAGCTCCAAATCTTCTCTTAGTTGATCGATCAACAATATATTCCACCCGATTCAACAAGTGATACAATCCCAATTGAATTCTCATATTTTCTTTATCTGTGAATATAGCACCAATCGAAATTGTGTCACTGTTGTAATCATAAGATATTTCTGGTTCAATAAGAAGGGATGCATGATACTTAGCACCAGGAATAACCCACTGCCGCGGTCCTTGTCTGTGTTCTTCTTCATTACAACTAGAACTACCTATTGGTGGCACATTATGAATATCTCTCTCATAACCTCTATCAACATGTTTATTATTAGCTTCAACATCATCATCTCTTCGATCTTCATCACCAACACCTTGCTCGCGAATGCAATCAGTCTGAACACCATCAGCTGATTCTAAATCTCTCACATCCTCCCTCTCATTCATAATGTTCACATTCGGAGGATTAATGGCAGCATCATTACCAACAGGAGGCCTCGAATGTGGAATATTACTCATCTGGTGCACATACGTATGTTGAACTTGATGCATTTGAGCATTCAACAAGTTCATAGAACTGTGCTCTTTAGAAGTATTTATCCTAGGAGAAAGTGTGACATAGAGAGTAGGGACATCAAATAATTCCATTACATACACCAAATCATCGTCGTCCGTTATCTTCATTCTCAATAATTCATCTAACGGGGATGGCACTATTGCATCAATCACATAAGCATGAACATTTGTATCAGCTTGCACGGCACACCCAACTTTTCTCAACAATTCCACATACTTCATCCCATCCGGAGGCACACGAACAAATTCTCGTTGCCCACCCACATACGTAATATCATTCCATTGACCTCCATGTGTTAATATTATACACTTTGGCCTCATCTGCACCAAAAAATCCATATCTATTTAGAACAATTCACACAACATCAAGACTGTGGCACGAATAAGAGAGAGACGTGATAAATCAAGACTGTGTTGCGAAGAAGAGAAGACACGCAAGAGGGCACGCCACATCATATATAGTTCTACACTATGACGCAAAAAAGAGAATCACGTGAAATTGCTCAATTTCGCATCATAGTGTAATTCGCGTCTCGCCTGGCTCGCGCAACTAGCGAACAAGGCAGCAATGACACGCTGTAGCGACAAAGCTTCGCGCCTTCAAAAACAGGTTAAAACCTAAAATCCTAAACTACGAATACTTACTGAAATACAAAAACGAAACGCAATAAGCACTGTAGTATAAAGTCACCATCAAAACACTTAATTCCAACAAGTTCTTCACCCAAACTAATAGATTTCTAAGTTGTAGATAAATGAGAAGAAGCAAGCGCGAACATCTGTTAATATCTTTGAATTTTTTTTATAAGAATGTCTTTGGAAATTAAATGAATAAATCTGCTAATACGTTAGAAACTGAAAGATAATATCAATTTTAAAATTCTTCTTGCAATTTGTTGATCATTTTTGAAAATTAATAAAAACCGTCAAAATTATAACCAAAAGGAAAAATTGTATCTTCGCTATAAATTTATAGGTTTTATGCCAACTTTCTGGAACCCGCATGCCAAGAATCTCAACATATAAACAAACTCATAAAACACCCTCAAAATCCGCACAGAATTACACGAAAATCTCAAACCTTAGATTGCAAAAACTGGCTGTCTTGGAACCGTTTCTTTCCACGGCGTGGGGGTGAGAGGAGATGCAACTAACCGCGCAGCGACGGCGTCGACGGTGGCGCAGAGATTAAGGTTTAAATTTGAGGCAAGTCTGACTACGAGTGAAGCGATTTGGGAAGCGCCAAAGATTTCTATTTCATTTTTATTACTATGAAATAATATACTATAGTTTATATTATTATATTGTGAATAATAAAAATAGGTATTGGGCTGGAAGTATGTTTGGGCTGGGCCGGCTGGCCCAGAGGGTTGCCATATTTATGCAAGTATGCAACTACGAAAAGTGATAAAAGGAAAGGAAATCATTGATTTAAGTATTTTACTAATCTATCTATATCTATATATCTATATCTATATCTATATAATATATAAAAGAGGAGTTTTTTTCCCTCCATTTTTTTCCCTCTCCTTCCACCAAATTTTTCACTATTTTTTCCTTTTTATTTTTTATATTTTAATTCTTTTGTAAATATTGTCAAATTTGATTCATGAAAAAATATTCTATATACATCGTAAATTTAATATAATATAAAAAATCATCAAAAATCAATAATTTATGAAAATTTTAAAATATTTTATTTTCTCTTTTTCATTAAAACTTCACAACTTCTTAATTATATTTGTATATGAAAATATTTATTTATTTATTATGATGTGTAATACTCTATAATAATAATGCATAATGCTAATTTTCATTATCAAATAATTTTTAAACTTATTTAATAGAAATAATTATCATTACGCTTTATACAAAATTAAAAATTTATATTTTAAGTTTGTTTAATATTTATATTTATTTGTTCACTTAAATATATAATTTAGCTTCGATTTTCGTCGTGCATCGCACGAATGGTCATACTAGTATTATATAAAACACCAGTTTAACGCTAAAATTTTAGCGCCAAATTTTATCTCTCCCACGTTCTCTCTAACTATTACTCCATTAATCACGATTCAATTCTTCTTCCAAAAATTCTCATTATCTGAAATCATTTTCCTCAATTCTCTTCTCTCTATAACCGCTCTTCGCTGCTCCATCGCTTACCAAACTCAATCGAACACTAGGCCGCCATTTCTCAGTCACTAACCGCCGCCCTAGCGCCGCCGCCTCAGCCCAATGTCGCCCAAAACGGTAAATGCAAATCAATCAGTTTCTTCATATCTCTCTCTATTTCTATTCTTTATGATTCTTCTCCCACGATTTTAAGGAAAATTTCCCAATATCTGAAACCCTTTTTGTCAACTCTCTTCTCTTTTCCAGATTCCATAACCGCTGCTCGCCGTTCCATCGCTCACCAAACTCAATCGAAGACTCGGCCGCCATTTCTCGGTCCTCAACTGCCGCCGTAGCGCGGTCGCCTCAAACCAACATCACCCGAAACGGTAAAAACAAAAGTAATCAGTTTCTTCCTCTCTCTCGGTTTCTATTCTATCAATCAATACGTTGAGGGCCATTGTATCGAAAATTTTAAAGCAATGTTTCTAAAAGTGCTGGTACTAATTTCAATTTCAATTTTTTATGGGTTAATTAAAATTGGAATTGAAATTTTGGAATTGGGTTTTTGAAACCAAGATTGGATTTGGGTTTGAAAACAACAGTGGAACATGGTGGTTCAATGTTTATCATCTTAAAATACTGCAACGTAGAACTCTTGGGCCAATGCAGCCCTCCACGTGCGGCGGATTCGTCGTTTGGAAGGGTGCCGCATTTTGGTGTATTTCTATGCACCAGCGGCAGCTATGGTTCGAGGGTTATATTATCTCTTTTATTTCAGTGCTCTTTTTAGAAGTGTTTCACTCTTTACACTGAATTGTTGGACTTATGTTTTAATGATTTTTTAGAGCATAAAGTTGAAAAATTGTGCTTTATGTGTGTATTCTACTCCTTGAAATGATTGAGGAAGTGTCCATATGTCCCTCTAATGATTGATTCTTATGTGCTTATAGTTTGTAATTATTGGCAATAAAATTCAACAATTTGAATATAAGCAGTTTTAATATTATTTGATGTGTGGTTTTCACTCTATTGATCTCAATATTATCTGAGTGACTGTTGAGTTATCGTCATCTAACATTCATGTTCTCTGAGTGATTTTTTAGTATACTCCAAATATTTTTTATTTATATTCTCTTTGATGAAATCTTTATGCAATTATCCAAATCATTTTTGATTTATGTCTTTTTTTGCTTAATTTTCTTATAGTTATTGCATTTGCTTCAGATGTGCTTGAATGAGTATGTTCATGGGTTGTCATTAGAGGCATTGAGATTCTGAGAATCACTGTCTGGAAAGGTAGTTATCAATTTACTTTGTCGTCTTCTTTTTACGGGTTGTCATCAGAGGCCTTGAGTTCTTTTCTCATACATTTATGTTGTTGTTTTATTCAACTAGAAATTGCCTAATTCTTGATGAGGCTCCATTTGGATCCATATAATATTGGATGGAAGGTAGATTTATGTTTAATTGTGGATTTCTTTGATTATCAATAAGCTTCTTCACATGTTTCCTTTGCAACTTGAGAAGAGGGCTTATTTTGTAAAGTTAATTACTTTGAATTGGAATTGTGAATTTAACAGGATGTTGTTTCTTTCTAATCTTATTGCAACCTTATTCAAGGATGTTGTTTCTTTCTAATCTTATCGCAACCTTATTCAATTACTAGAAATGAAATAATGTCATAATAGAGCTAAAAAATTGATTTGAGTCATAAGTATTTTTGCTCTTTACTATATTGAATAAACTCTTTTTCAATAGTTTCCAATTTACACATTTTCAGTGTTAAAGAATCAATCTATTGTTGCCCATTGCTGCATATATAGCCACTCTCATTTATTTCCTACTTTTCTCACATACAAACACACACGAAAAACATGATCTATTACACACATATAAGCATAACAATCATCATTTTAGTTGACTATCTTAGGCTGGACAAAAAGTAGGTACAAGCACATATTCTTATGTCGTTGTGTGTGTGTGTGTTGTCAAGAAGCTTCTGCTAATTTCATTTGCCAGTTTTTTTTCTCAGCTCCCTATTAGCAAATCAAATCTGGTCGAGGTATTTGGATAAGATCATATACAAAAGTGAAATAAAATGAGTTTCCACCATTTCTACAAAGTCCTCAGTTCTCCATTCTGTTTCTCCTCAATTCACCTAAAAGTGAGTCAGTATAAATGTTCCTTCACCATCTACAATGTGATCTCACCAGCCAGATCGAGACGCGTCACTACATAATTTGCCTCAATCAAGAGTACGACTCTGACGACCCCACTGCGCGCCTCATTGGTGAACAATATGGTTCTAGTTGTTCATCAGATTTTGTTCTTCCCCAGCTGTAATTTTCTTAATTTTTCGCAACTTCGTTTTGATGAATTAATGCTTAAAATAACATTTACTTTAGATCTTCTGAATTTGCAACACAAGCGCTGCTTTAGTCGATTGTGTATCCTATTTGATCTGTGGGTATGGGTGATTTTAGTTCTGGAGCAAATGAGAATAGATGAAAAGATTTATGGAGCAATTCAAAGATCATGTGAAATTGATTTCTAAGGGCTTTTGAGTAATGAAAAATAGATTACAAAATAAGCTATACAAAGTATACAAAAAAATTCACCCATACATACATATATGTCGGAATATATTAGTACTTGAATTGTGTTCTTTTGGAGTTTTTATGGTTTGGTTTTTCTTAATTTGATGTTATATAAGGTGTCAATGCAAGAAATCTGCATCAGGATGATTGGAAGTAATTAATGGTTGCTTCTATATTTCTTTGATTCTCTAATGAAGTCTCAATTTTTCCAGCTTGATGAAAGTATTGTTGTTTTTATTTTATTTCACGAGAAGTATTAAAAAGAAAATATCTAATTTACATGTAAAGTGTCAATTCAAAGAATTAGAAAATATAGGAATATTATGTTCTCCAGTTCTTGAAGAAACAATTGCAAGAGACTATGAGCTAATATTTTAAGCACCACATATTTGTAGTGACCTTACACCCAACAAGCTGTGATTGCTCAAAAATTCTTATTTGGCATATGAAAGATGTTGTACATTCTTACCTGAAGAATAAATATTGTCAATATGTACCATCTTTACTATATATTCCAATAAAATTATGGTTATGTTTGTCATCAGTTCTGAAAATCATACTATTGAAAGTACAAAGTTAAAATTTATATATTTTAGCTTCATATTATTTATTGTGTAAATGGTGTGGATTATTTTATTTTACAAAAAAAATTCACATTTGCTTATATTTTGTTCCCGTTTAATAATTTTATTTATTTATTTATTTCTAAAAATATTTAATTTCGATGCTCGCCGTACATCGCACGGGCGGATGTACTAATCAGAGGAATTAATTAATTAATGGATATTTGATATCTTAAACACGAGAATTAATTAAGTCTAATGTTAGCCCCGACTCACCTAAAGAATAAAGAGGTAATTCAATATTAATATTCAAGTGAAATAAATTAATACTTGTGTCTAGAGTTATATTCTAGGCTGAATAAGAAAATCGAGCACTGGGATGCCTAAACTTTATTCGAGCTAATAGATCCCCACTTGGCCCAATAAAGGCTTTGTTCCATATGGGGCGTTCGCCCACTCTCTCTCTCATAAAGTCTTTGGGCTTTGTTTGGTTTAATTAAATTATGGACTTATTATTTAGGTATGATTAATACGTAGTACAAATAATAAAAAAACCGTAAACCTAATTACTTGTGACATTACGTAAATCTGTGAGAGCAGAAAGAGTAAAAATCTATGAGAGCAAAGAGAGTAGGAGATCGACGCCTGCTAGAGGGAGAGGACTCGAAGCCGTTGTCATCAAGCTACGAGTCTTGCCGTGAAAAACAAGTTGAAAGAACAACTCTGAAGTCGATCAGAGCCCAATTCGCAAGTAAGTTCCAATTCTTTCTTCATAGAATAATGAGTTTTGTATATATTTGTTTGATATCCGAAATAGATCGTGAGTACACGAATCATACGTAAAATTATACTCCCTCCGTCCCTGAAATAAGTTCCTTTTTTTCCTTTTTGGGATGTCCCCAAATAAGTTCATCTTTCTTCCTTTTCATTTTTGGACAACTACCCCACCACTAATAATACTTTATTTATTCTTACTTTTCATTTTTTCACCACTCTCAATACTAATTATAACACTTTTTCACTACTCTCAATACTAGTATAACATATTTTTCTTCACTATCAATACATTTTACCATTTTTTCTTAAAATTCGTGTCGTCCCCAAAGAGAAATTTATTTTGGGGACGAAGGGAGTAGTTCCTACTACTATATCGTGGATGGAGGAATAATATCCTAGAATTAGTTATCCAGCGCCAGAATCCAAACTCCAATAGAAACAGGCAAAACATACACTCAAATACTCAAGTGATACACAATCTTCGAGGCTAACAAAGGCAATAATTATAAGATAGAGAGACTAGAGTAGTAAACAGAACGCAAAGTTTAGGCTGCGCCTCATCAAAACCCCACAAGTGAAAATACAAAAAAAAAAAAAAAAAAAAACTCATTTTACAAATAAATCAAGAGATGGACTCGAATATTAAAAACACAACGTAAATAGATAAAACAAACAGCTCAATAGACTAATACTATTCCTCCACCATACGTCTGGAAAATACAGTCTTCAATTATAAACAGACTGACTAAGCTTTTTCCTTATCTCCATCAAATAACATCTATGGAACATATTTAAAATTACTCAATCAATTTTGTATTGTATTATTTATATTTGTCTAAACTATCCTCTAAAGAAAGTATCTAAATCAGATGCTCTGTTTAAGACAATATGCACTAACCAAAATCTCATGTTCAGTCTATTAAAACTATATGCAGGATTTGAGGCCAATTAGACAAAAATTAAGAAAACAAAGTCCAATAAACATCATGCTAATCACAACCAATCAACCAATCAGAGAAAAGCTCGAAAATTTAATCACACCAAACACAAAGAATCACCAGACATAATAATCAAGAGAATCCTAATTAGATAGAACTTGCGAAAAAAAAATTCCCAAGTAAGTTGAAAATATTTTACAACGCAAAATGACAGAACAAAAAAAAAAAAGATATGGAACTCATCTCTCAATTAGCCTTCCACAACTAACTCAAAACACCACCCGGAACTGCGGCGCGTCGGAACCACTCGCCGGCAGAATCTCCCAGCGGCAGGGCTCGAGCTCGTCGGAGACGGGGCAGTAGCCGGCCAGCGTCACCTTATCGGCGGAGGCGGCCACCGAACCGAACTCGAAAACCGAGATATCGGCGCCGGGTCGGGGGACCTCCACCGCGCCGTTCATGCCGGGGGCCTCCGCGGGTTCGGGCTTCGGCCCGGGTTTTGAGGCTGGAGCGGGTTGCTCCTTTTTAGATGTGTTGTTGCTCCCTCCGCTGAACCAAGAGAGAATTCCCATGGTTTATTGTTGCAGTAGGGTTTTGCGTTATCTGAATTCAATTCAATTCAATTTCGAAGCACTGCATTTCTGTAGAGTTTTATTGGGAATGAATAGTTTGTATATATTTACTTTTTTGGGCCACGATTGAACAGTTATAAGCCCAATTAAGATTGATATATGAGCGGTCACGTTAGTTATTCAAGCCCATTGAAAGGAGGAGAGATTTTACATACCGCTATCATTTTGTTATTCTATACTAGTTTTGCTCCCGTACCATGCACGGTAATAGTTATTTAATTAAATTATTAAAAAGTATAAGTAATTTATAATTTTGAAGTTGAATGTCTTTTTATATCATACAGCTATAACAAAATGTGTAATATTTTCATAACTTTTTTTTTGAGAATGTAATATTTTCATAACTTAAAAGATAACATTAATAATTTTCTAACTTATACATAAGATAGATCTCACTAATACTATAATTGTTCAAATAAAGATATAAGATAGATCTCACTAATACTATAATTGTTCAAATAAAGATTACTTTTATAGTTGTATGTGTGTCAAATTAATGACCAATATCTCAATTAACAACATATTTTTATCAACGATCATTATTAGCTAGTTAAAATAACCACCAAAATATTCATATATTTTTTATTTTGCTATTATATATGCACAAAATGAATAATTAGTCATTTAAATTAGTACATTAACTACGTATATGCGTTATATGGATATATATATATATATATATATATATATATATTAATTGTGAGTATGAATTTATAAACTCAAACTAATATTATATAATAAAATAAAATACAAACATAAATTTTTTTTAGATATGGAAATCGATTAAAAAAAAGAATGAATAAGAATTGAAAAAAATTAAAATGAACTGATTATACGGTGCCGCGTAGGATATAATTTATTTTGCTATTATCTATATATATAGATGAGTGGTTGGTCGGGAGGTTTAATTGTGATTTTCACTAATTATTATTATTTAGAATATTATTTTTCCTTTTCTCTTTTTTGGCTTTAATTTTCCAAATAGCCTCCTCTACAAGTAAACGGCTTGTGAATTGATTTGGCATCTTTACATATGATGATCATGTGAAATTAAAGATAAAGTTGCCTCATAAAGCAGTCATCTACTCGTGACAAAACCTCATCATTTGATCTTTTCTCAAGATTTGGACATTAATTTTTTTTTTATTTTTTTTTTCTCATCATTAATGTAGCATGACATTATCAACATTTTTTTCCCCCAAAATAGTGAGTTCATTGCAGGAGAAGAAGAGAAAAGTTGCATTGTGATAATTGTGATGACACATACATTTTTCTATTGTAAAAGTTTCTTAAGATATCCGATGATTCGAGGAGAAAGTTTGTATTTATAAACATAAGCATTAGACGAGTTGCTTAAATTCCACCTTTTGACATTGCCTATAGATTTCGAAATTAAGCACATTCACTACAAATAAACTGCTTATTAATGGAGAAAATTAACAACACAATGATATATATGCATTAAAAAAAAGTTAACAATAAATTAAATAACCATTAACGATAAATTTCAACTCATCGTTAAGCCGTCGTAAATTTCCAATTTATTTTTCTGCCATTAACACAATATTTTTTTTATAATGATTCTCATCGAATACGCTAAAAATGAACGATTACTTTTATTCGTGACCATAATTATTTTATTAATATTTATTAATTTTATTTTAAGTAATTGTCTATTTACAATAGTTTTTACTTTTTTTTTGAGAAATAAATAATTTAAAGACCACGTGCCAGTATACTTAAATATGACACCTTTGATCTCAGATTTTAACCACTTTACTGCTAAACTAGCACACACGAACGATTGTCACTTTCATTTATAAGAAATGACGCTTTTCTCTTAACATATAGAGCGGCCATACAAATTTTTTTATCTAGATTTTTTTACGTAGCCAATAATTCTTGCATCCGACGAGTTCGAGCTCGAACTCGTTGCCTGAATTTTGTCATATTCTCATATATATTGTGGTTTTCAAGTAATGGAGTATAATATGACAATTATATTACTATGTTATAAGTTTTATATATATATATATATATATATATATATATATATATATATGGGAGGGCTACAGTAAAAACACTTCTTAAAATATAAATATAAACGTTTTTTAATGTACGAATTTTATCCAACAGGGTTACGAATTCATCCAACATGGTTACGAATTGTGAAAAATAAATTTTTGCTACCTTTGGGATTCGAACCCAGGACCACGAATTCATCCAAAAGGGTTACGAATCAACCGTAGATCTTGATGATCTAAGGGCTGGAAATCATTTATATTTTATACACTTAAGAGTGTTTTTATTCTAGCCCTCCCCTATATATATACCGTAGATATTGATGATCTAAGAGCTGAAAATTGTTCATATTTTATACAAAAAATGTGTTTTTATTCTAACCCTCCCCTATATATATCACCTTGTTGGATGAATTCAGGTCCTGAGTTCAAATACCAAAGATAACGAAAAATTTATTTTTCGCAATTAATACCTTTATGCAGCCAATTCATACGTGTTCTACATAGAAATCATACATGTTAATGCGTTTTTATTTTATACAAAAAAATGTGTTTTTGTTCTAGTCCACCTCTATATATATATATATATATATATATATATATATATATATATATATATATAGGAACCATTTTTAATCCTTATATCATCAAGATCTGCAGTCGATTCATCACCTTGTTGGATGAATTCATGGTTCCGAGTTTGAATCCCATAAGTAGCAAAAAAATTATTTTTCGCAATTCATACAGTTACACAACGAATTCATACGTGTTCTACATAAAATTCATACATTTTACTGAATACACCAACAATTTTACTGAACAGACATTTCTGCCCCGGGTTCAAATCCTGGAGGTGGCATGTTTTATGCGTAAATATCTGTTTCATGCGGTCTCTTGGTTTATTCGGAAAAATTATTGACTTATATGGTGAGATTTTAGATTGATTTGTAAGTGTTGATTTAATGTATCCTAGGGTTGATATTTATCTGAAAGGGGCAAAATTTAACCTGGGTTCGAATCCTGGAGGAGCAAATTTTACTATTTTTTTAAATGTTATTATTCAACAGTATATATTGTCTTATTCATTAGTCTCACAATCTCACAAAAAATAGCAATCCCATCGGAATCTACCCCTATATATATATATAAGAGGAAGTTCAATAGGAAAATAAATGTTTGCAAACAAAGGAGAAACAATCTCAGTCATTGATCATGATCCATCAAACGGTCAATAATTAAGATTAAATTTCGCATCAAGATTTTTGATGAACACATCGGTAATTGTGTTGAACGTGTCAAGGTTTCGAACCCCAAAAACCTCAAACGTTCAATAAAATTATTGGTATGTTCAACCGCATTACTGACATGTTCAATGGTTCTTCTTTTCTTGTGTGTGTATATATATGAGATCATATGAGAATGCTATCTTTCGTGAGAAATAAGAATAGCGAATAAATTAATAAAACTCATAATTAAATTACTTGGAATGCACAAATAACCGTCTTCAGTTAAATGTGATGAAATTTTTGATCCCTCCAGAATTCAAACTCAAGTAAGAATATTGGTTATTCGTGAGTTACAAGCAGCTTATTAATGAATTTTATTAATTTGTTCGTTAAATGAATATCTCACGATTAATTCAAATTAATAAATATCAATCATAGGGTTATAATAACTCACGTTCTAGGTTAATTCTCATTTCTCACAATATTTAGTCATTATAGAGAAAGAATCCAATGAGAATGACCAAATGTAGTGAGAAATGAAAATTAATTTGGAAAATCGGATATTTAAATTCCATGACTGTATTTGCCTAGGGGTGAAAAATTTATCACATCAACTGAATATGGCTATACATGCATTACACGCAGCTTACTCGTAAATTTATATTTACTTATTCGTTATTTTCATTTATCATGAAAATTAGTTATTGTCAATTCGAATATATAAAATACATGCACACTAAAAAGTTAATACAATCTTAATTCCTTTATATTTATTGATAAGTAGGTGGGGTTTACAAATCACCAAACCCTTTATGGCTTTATCCAATTCAACATAGAGATTATGATTTCACACTAAATGCACAAGTTATTAGCTTGTTATGAACTCTTAATCAATAAATCAATGTAGTAGTTATTAGCTTGTTACGAACTCAGTCAATAAAATTAATGTAGAAGAGACTAAATTTAATTAAACAATTTAAATTATGTGAACTATACCGTTCATGTTTGACGCGAATCCCATCAAGAATTGCCATATATGAAAAGTTTATTTCACCAGCATGTACATTGGTGTTGTTCATTACAAAAGATCGAGCTCAACCTCTTTAACTATTTATTTTAAATCACGAAAAATTGTGTTGGGTACTCTCATTGCAAGATTAATTCAGATTCATATCCAAATTTATATTTCAATGACATAGTACTAATTTTATTATATATAACATGGATGAAGATACAAATTCATACTCATAATTTAACAATATTTATCATTTTACTATATATACATATATCAAAATTACAAATACAAGTTTGAATTTTAATATAAATCTTGATCGATTTCACGGTAAGTCGATCTTACATAAGACTAATGGAGATGAAGTTGCCCTAAACTATTTGGCCAAGTTCGCACTTGATCGAACCCATTTATTTATTTATTTCAAATTGAAAGTTATCTTTTTCATGTGTTATATATACTCCCTCCGTCTCATTATAAATATTCCAATTTTCATAATGGAATGTCCCATTAGAAATGTCTGATTCCATTTTTGACAAATAATTAAGGGAATAATTAAATTCACTAACTATGGGCCCACCCACCCTACTCTCTCTATACCTATTTTTTCCAAATCCCAATTAATTTGTTTCTTTCTCTCCTGCTGAAATTAAATTTTATTAAAAGAAAAAAGGAACAAAAAACATAAGCAACCCAACAGATGCACAACGACGAAATCTGAGGGCCTCACCAAAACCTTTCCGGCGAAAACCCAGTGGAAAAAACACTGGTAAGTAAAAAAGAGTAATTGTCTATTACAAATTAAGAAGAAGAACGACAAAGCAAACAGGGGGAGATACACGCGCCTGGTAAAACAGGAAACGTGAAGCAAGAAAACCGACCCAACGGAAAAAGCCTAACTGAGACCAGAGACCAGCGCACCGGAACTCTGAAAAAATTTCATTTAGCCCTCCCACAACTGTAACTAAGTTCAAAGAGAGGTGCCAACAATCCAAGCACGGACAAAGAATCGTAAACTGAGGCCCACAAACCAGATGCCTCAAAGGCATGCAACTGTGCAGCCACATCGCCAGAACAAGAAGACCCCCATAAAACCAAGGAAAAATGATGCCCCAAAACCAGGCGCTGCCAAGACCCAAAAGGAGTCGAAGTAAAACAACATCCCATGCACAGACGAGAAAAAGCTCGACACAGTAGAGAAGCCCCAGCCACAAACCCAGCGATTAAGGAACGACTCGAGCAAATGAAGGAGTAAGGACATCATCCATAACAAGCTGAGTAATCTCATAGATCTCACCATCCCAGAAGTCGTCCATGTCAAATGAGGAAGCAAGAAAGTCTGCAACACAGTTACCCTCCCGATAAATATGAGTACAGTGAGTTTCAAAAGCAGTCATGTGAGCTAGAAGATTCTTCCAACAACCTTTAAATCTCCAAGAAATCATATGAGAACATGAGTTGTAATATATTTGGATGCGCAGACCTTGTTCCACAAGACTGAAGAGAAAGGCCTAGAAGAGGTACACCCAGTCCAAATAAAGGACCGACAACTCTCTCTCCACAAACTCATTTTATCTACTAATTACACATTCTTTAATCTTTGTGCCTAAAAGTAATATAACATTTGTAATGAGACGGAGGGAGTAGTAGATTCTATGATACACTCTAATGTTTGAATTTTTTTTTACAATTGTATCTCAATATTTGTAAAATTATAAATGAATAACTATATTATTATTCCTCTAAAAAGTTATACTATCATCATTGCTAACAATTCTACCCTACTATTAAAAAACAAATCAACTTTCATTTATTATAGCGTCAGTTTTGACTGATCCATTCAGTAGTCGCTCGAGTTGAGATTACGATCAAAATCTATTAAACTTGAGCTACAAAAATTCAAAAAGATTATTCAATCGCGCTATGCATTTGACATCGAAATTCAACCTCAAACAGTAACCGAATATAACATTGCAACATCAATTTTCAAACTCATTACTCCGCTGAAGAACATTCTACGATGAAATGGATTGGATCATGAATTTCAAATTCCCTCAATCAAATTTCATATTTGATGTTGAAATCTTCAAATTAACTTGTGCTAAAAAACCCTTGAGCACAGTTTGCACTGCCCGAATTAACTTTCCCGACCAATTACTTCATCCTTCGGTCTTAATTTGACAATTCGAAAGTACCATTGAAAAGGTCTCAACCACTGGCGGATCCGGGGGGGGAGGGATTTTATATTATATATATATATATATATATATATATATATATATATATATATATATATAAGAAAGATAAGAAATATGAGAAAAATATATAATACATTGTTTATAGTATCCAATTATCTATGCTACTTGTTTAATATTGTACATTAATTTGTTACATTTATGTCATTTTTATTCTATTTTTCTTTCTTATTTAATTTTTAATGTTGAATTTGAGTCAATTCTCAAATTAAAAGTAAAATAACAAATTATTAATAATGAAAATTAGTTTATTTGTTTAGAAGATGAAACATTTCTTTTTAAAAAAATGCATAAAAGTATGTCTTCATATACTTTCAATCTACTTGATGTTGAATTAATTATATTAAGTGATTGTTAAGAAAATGCATGAAAATGAAGAGTACGGAATGGTAAAAAAAAAAAAAAACGGAGGCTCCCATCACCGAATCCCGTGTAAATATTTTCAAACGTCATATTTCAACAAATCCAGCCTCCAACATTAAATCCTGGATTCGCCCCTGTCTCAACAATAATTGAATTTGGTCATGAAAGATGTCCGATAGATATACGTGATGAGATAAACTTTCTAACAATGTATATTAATTTATAATCACATATGTGGTGTATAAATATGAAAAATTATCAAATTTTGTCTTTAGAAATTTAACGTTCACCACTCTCCAACCCCAAACTGAAAATAAATGTACATAGTTTTGGTGTGGAAAGTGACAGAATACCTCATAGGGATAGTGGGCAGAGTTCACGTGGGATTCATATGAAACAATACAATCTTACCATGATGCTCTTTAAAGCCAAGAAAACAAATAAATCTCTCTCTCTCTCTCTCTCACACACACACACCTTTTTCCTTTATCCTCTTACATTTTTCATTTTTTCTTCCAACACCATGCGTCCGATTTTAGCATACCACATAAAATTACTTCTACTATAAAAAGAAATACCATGAAAATCAAAGAAATAATAAATAATTAATTTGTTAACCTGAAATATTTTATTAGGACTCAACATTTATGCTTCTTATAGAGTCAATTAAATAAAAAAAATATAGAATTTACATCAAATTGTAAAGTTAACAGGACTTTCAATATTTTCAAATTTAACATCTTCTTTTGATTTTGGTATCAGATTAAACGTGATCATAATTTATTTTTACTCACGGATCGGTTTTTGACGTTGTCGACTTTTTTTTTCATTAGGATACATATTTTGACGTGGAGCAACACCCTATTCTAGTCAATTGAAAATGATAAATATGTAGATAAAAAAATAAAAATAATAACTAATGACCTTAAAATACAAATTTTGAGTATGTCAAAAGTCGTGTAATAATATTATTTATTTACACTGTCGCACGAATTTACTATTTTATGTAATGATATTGTTTTATATTATTATATGAATTTTGATTATATAAGAAATTTAATTATGTAAATCTCGAAAATGTGTAAGGTTAAAATATGATATTATCTCCTCGAAAATATGGACATGACGTTTTACTTGCTCTATATTCAAAAGGTGGTGTTAAAATTATGTGTACATTAATTAGTTGTAAAACTAAATAGATATATTATATACTAGTATATCGGTCGACAAAAAATTAAGTTAATATAGGGAGAATATTAAAGCTTAAGGTTAGAGTAGAAGTTATGCTATATAAACAAAAGGGGCGGTTTTTAGTCAATTGTAAAATAGTGTATGGATGTGTGGCTCATTTGATAAGGTACCCAGTTTTCAGCTTTAGGTACCATACATCCACCAAATTCTTCTCTTTTTTTTTTAATAAAAAAAAATAAAACAAATGAGCATGTTAGTCAATACATGTCAAGTTAATATGTCACGCATTAGGTGGGCTATATTTGCTCAATTGATTTAATTGGAGACCTTTTGTGTCTAATAATATACTCCCTCCGTCCCAAACAAAATATCTTACTATTTCTTTTCAGCACGGAGATTAAGAAATGTGTATAAAGTAGATAAAGTGAATTGGTGAAAATTATTTAAATATTAAGTATAGAGAGAGAGTGCATTGCCAAAAAAGGAAACAGAACATTTCGTTTGGGACAGCCCAAAAAGGAAAACATGATATTTCGTTTGGGACGGAGGGAGTATATGCAAGGATGGATATTCTTATATCAACCATCTCTAGTGTAGAAATTTACAATAATCATTGATCTTCTCATAATTTAGGATAAGTCGTAATAAAAAGTAAAATTTATACATAAAAAAACTTTAGGAGGAATTAATGGCATGTGTTTTTACATAGCGATAAGATCACTAAATTCTCTATGAATGATTGATAATTAAGAGCAATAGATTCCCGAACTTATCGTATATTGGTCCTCTTGATTTAATATGGTATGTCATCGGATGTAATTTAACTAATACTAACGATTTTATAGGTATGAGTTTTGTTATATCTGATTTTTTTAATTGTGATTTACCTCTCTTGTGTGGTATAGATATATTGCACAAAATGGGACGTTAATGCACACTGAATACAGCGATAACAGGTAGTCATGACATAAAAAAAGAAAATAAAATTACGATAAAATGGTACTTTTATTTCTTTGTTTATTTTTTGGATAAAATGGGATGCTTAAATATATTACTATATATAAGTATTTGATGTCAAGCAAAAATAAATGTATATTTATCTTACTTGGCATAGTGTGACTTAGATGGTATAATGTGACTTAGATGCATATATATATATATATATATATATATATATATATATATATATATATATATATAGGGGTGGGCTACCGTGAGAGTACATCTTAAAATAAGAAATAAGAGCAAATTTTAATGTATGAATTTTATGTAGAACACGTATGAATTCGCTGTATAAAGGTATGAATTGTGAAAAATAATTTTTTGCTACCTTTAGGATTCGAACTCAGGACCATAAATCCATCCAACAGTATTACGAATCAACCGTAGATCTTGATGATCTAAGGGCTGAAAATGATTCTTATTTTATATCTTAAGAAATGCTCTTATTTTAGCCCTTCCCTATATATATATATATATATATATATATATATATATATATATATATGTGTGTGTGTGTGTGTGTGTGTGTGTGGGTTTAAACTAATTTTGATAGTAAGGAGCCCTGCAACTATTATCCGAAGGTGCTCTCTGCTGCTATATACTCCCTCCGTTCGTTCTATTACAAATATTTAATTTTTTATAATGGGATATTTCATTATAAATATCTCATTTCTTTTTTGACAATATATTTTTTTTTCTATATCTAATATATAAACAATTTCCATCAATTCACTTTATCTATGACTTTATCTATTAATTACACATTTCTTAATTTTTATGTTTGAAAGTAATGAGACATTTGTAATAGGACGAAAGGAGTCTATACTCGAATATATAGCAAAATATTACTTCCCCCATCCCGCGAAGCTTCATCAATATTCCTTTTCGAGTTGTCTCATGAAACTTGTTCATTTTCTTTATATGATAATTTTTTTTTCTTTTAATCTTTTAAACTATCACATTTAACACATAAAACACTAACTCCTTAAAATTCATATGGAAAATAAAATGATCAAGATTTGCGGGATGAAGTGGCATGTTCAATTCGAAATAAGTAATTTGAAGTGCTATATGTCAAAAGTAATTATGGCAAAAATACATTTTAAGTTGTTTGATAGTACATTCTAATCTCCACTTACTTTTTTTTTTCCTATTAAATAAAGAATACAAAATGCTTGATTTAATGCAGTTTAGATTTAAACAAGGAACCTCTCACAAGAAGAAAAAAAAAATACAATGAAGACGAATTTGACGTGGTGACATTTTTTTTCCGTATAATCATATGTAGATTTGACAGGGTCAAATTTCTTCCTTATAAATTGACACTTTTATTTAAAATAATTTTTACGTTTTAGTTAGAGGAATAAAATAATAAATGACACTTAATAATTGCCATTTCGATCTCTTAATGAAAATGATCACTTTTATTTCTCAAAGAAAAATAAAATTATCACTTTTATCAGTATTGACTCAGCAGAAGTTGTCATGTGGGTCTTTGCTAACAAGGAATGCACATCCCAAATCAAATCCTTGAATACAAAAAGTAAGAAATCAAATTGTACTATCGCTCTCCTTCTCCATCTTCATTTCTTTAATTAAAGGACTAATTACCTCTAAATGTACCAATTATATCCAAATTTTGATTTATAATCAAATCTATTTTTTTTGTCACAAAAAATATATACTAATTTTTATTTTTTAGAATTTGACATGAATCGAAAGTTCACTAACTAATAACTTGATTGTCTGAATTTTGATGGATAATCCTAAAGTACCGTTAAAAAGTTCTTAACGTTATCTTTCTAATGATATTTATATTGTTGGGTTTTAGTTATAGATGTTCGCTAGTGTACGGGTGCAATTGTATATAGTGGCAAACAAGGTCGAATCCACAGGGACTAATAATTATCAATGCCTATTCTTAACTACTTTACTCTATCTGGAAGAACGAATCTTAAAGGTTTGATTGTTGGAAAACAAGTTTTAAATTAAAATAAAGAAACACTGAAAAGAAATCAAGCTGTAAAAATGCGAAGTAACAGAAGAAAGAGAGTTTCCCAAGGCAAAGGTTTCAACAGATTCTCCTAACTAACATGTTTGATTCAATTAATGAGATAATTCCTAAGGCAATCTCAAAGTTAATTCATACCCACTCCCGTGGCATACAAATCGTTGATTACATGCAAGGTTACCATCCCTGGATCACACTTCTAACATGTAACTCCTAAAAGTTCCTAGGATTAAAGCCTTCACAATTATTAATTCCCTTTAGAATTAGAATAAATGTGTTCTATGTTCTTAGGTCAGGTTATAATTATCATCTCCCGATCTCAAATTAAAACCTATGATAATGCTAAATTGGTGATCAAGCAATAAAGCAAACAATTATAACAAGAACATAGAAAGGAATATAAATCTCAATTAATTAAATCAACAGTCAGAAATTTAAATCATGTTTACTCCCTAAACCCTGGGAAAAAGGGATTTAGCCACACATAGACATATGACTAACAATCACAATCTCAATAAAACTAATGAACATTAAACAATGAAAAACCGTAGAGAAGTCGAGATTCTTCAGTCTTGCTCTTGCTCCGTGTCTCACAGCTCTCAGGAAAAGTCAGAATATGATAAAAGTTGATAAAAGGTGCAGAGAATAAGTTATTGGGGAGTATTTATATGCCCTAGGTCTTGTAGCTCTCAAAAATACCCAAAATCACTAAAATAACGAATTTTTGGCGGAAAACGGCGTCTCGCGCGGCCACGTCGCGCGGCCGCGCCTCCAGCCCCCGCGCGCTGTCCAGAACTTCCTGTTCCGTCGCGCGGCTCGGTCGCGCGGCCGCGCGCCTGGACCGCGCGACCTCGTGCGGCCTTGTGCAGTAATTTTGTTTTGGCTCGTTCTCCCTCGTCCGAATTCCAATTTACGAACCGTTTGCGCTCACGAACTCCTCTCGAGATGAACTACAACTTGTATTTCAGCCAAAACTTCCAAATTCTGCTTCGTTATTTCTGAAAAATACGTTCAAACACAAGCAAGTGACAAGTTCTTGACCAAAAACCAATATAAGCTCAAATAAATCAACAAACACACAAAATCCTCATAACTAAACATCAAAAATGACACACCAAGAGGTAAAAATGCATGTTTGTCAATAGAAAATGGTAAATAAAAATGGCATGAAGATTGAATTCATGAAATTTTATATTTTTTCTTTTTTTTCGACCACTTTCGATGATCAAAACCTAACATTATAAGTATCATTAGAAAGATAACGTCAAAAGCTTTTTACAGTACCTTCAAATAGCCCATTGGAATTCAGACAATTAAGTTATTGACCAACGAACTTTTGGAGTCATGTCAAATTTTAAAAAAAAATTGAATGTTTATGTATTTTTTTGACCAAAAAAATAAATATGATTAAAAAGTAAAATTTGAGTATAGTTTGTATATTTATAGGCAATCTTTAATAAAAGGAAAGTTATGCATGGAGGGAGTACTATTTTTACCCTATTTTTACTAGGGCTAGCAATTTTTGATACGACATGAAAGTACGAAACCGCACGAAATTAATGGGTTAGTGTCAAGCCTTATCAGGTTCGTGTCCTTATCGTGTCGACGTGATAAGGACACGATAATTTCGTGTCGGGTTCGTATAACCTGATAGAGTTTATATTATTATTTTTATTAAATATTTATTTTAAACTTTAATTCTTATTCAACATTTTCGTGTCGACGTGATAAGGATACGATTTTTTTTTAACTTGTTAATTTTGGGGTACCAATTTACCATTCAACATTTCAATTAAACCCTTTTGAAAACCCACCACCCCACCCCACCATCCCTACGTCTCAACTCTCCAATAATATGTTCGTCTCAACCCTTTTTAATTAGGTTTTAATCAAATCGTGTCGTTATCGTATCGTGTTAACACGATTTAAATCATGTTGCTATTGTGTTCGGATTTGTGTAAATCGTATCGAGTTCGTATTCGTGTCGATCACTTTCTTAACAGATCGTGTTCAGGTTTGGTCTTATTAGATCGACGCGATAACGATCCGACACACACAATTTTTCACCCCTAATTTTTACACTGTTTAAGCTTTTCGGTTTTAGCAATCAAACGGTCGCACTGCTCTATACAACTTCTACTTGTTGAAATATGAGGTCCTAACTACATCTTCAGTCATATTACAAAGTAATCACTTGGTTTAGTTTAGCCAAAAACACTTGAATGATATGAAACTGCAAACCTACTAAGAGCATCCACAGTGGGTGACTTGATCGGCGTCACTCGAGTCACCCACTGATCGGGTTCACCACTACAGCAAGGGAAGACTCGAGGGAGACCCGATTTATCGGGTGAGGCACGATGGGCGATATGTATGGCGCGTGTGTGACAAGCGCCTAATTAAAAAAAATAAAAAATAAAATTGAATTTAAAAAAAAAGAGCCGTTGGCCTACTTAATTTTTTTTTAATCGGTCATTCGACTGTTGGCTTCCGTTTTCCTTTTTTTTTTTTTCTCTCTCTCTTCTTTATATACTCATTCCTCCTTCTTCCTCAAACACCACAATCATCTTCTTCTATCTTCTTCCTCATTCTCTCTCAAGAGGGAGATCCATGACGACAGCTCGAATGGCACACGAAACGGGTGGCGGAGATCCTAGCTCGGCGAAGGGGCGGTGGAGACTAGATAGGTTTTTTTATGTCATTTTTAATTATGTCTTTAGTTTTTTTAAGTAATTTTAAATTATGTCTTTAGATTTTTTTTAATGTAATTTTTAGGTTTTTAATATTAATGCAATTTATTTTTTAAGTAAATTGTGTTATTTAAAATTGTGCAATTAAATTTAAATATAAAAAAATACAAAAATCAAAACTAAACAGATCAAATCAGCTATCAAGTCACCCCACTGTGGCCTCTTTACTCATTGTGGTCCCCATTCTATCAAGTCAGCTATTAGGTCACCCCCAGTGGATGCTCTAAAACTAGAATAATTACATTTAATATTGATGGATAAAAATATCCAAATTTTTAGATGATACGAATTTTAATAAAATAGTTGAGTATGTTGTGAGTAGAGAAATAATCTTATTTTATTGTGAATGGAAAGCCGAGCAAAACTAGAATAATTATATTTAATATTGATGGATAAAAATAATAAATTGAATATATTTTAGGGTCAAAATTTAAAATACCTATATGAGCCATATTGCAAAACTTGCGATGGGTCTCTTTACTCCCTGCAATCTTGTTGCGCCAAAGTGTTTGCCTTTTCTCTTCAAAGGCTTTCTCGGCAAAACTTGTGGTTGTTCATGTCGTGGTATTCAACAAGAACGATCCAAATCTTGAATTATGAGAGAACTTGAACCTATACTTGACTTTGTCCATCTTCGTGAGACAGACCCATAATCCCCATGCACGCCTAGTAGAGATTTGATCCTCCGGAAAAGTGGCAACAATAGAGATTTTATGATCTGGTACCTTAATCCGGTTTAAGGCCTCCGTATCGAGTCTCCGAAGCTTAATGAAATGAAAAGCTTCGTGGTTACCATTTCCTGCTGGTTCTGGTGCTGCGCTGAGAAAATACAGTTCCAGAACGTCTCCCCTATTAAGGGACGGGTTGTTCGACCAAGCATCATAAACGGTCTCTTGGATCCATAGGCTGGCGACATAGTATAAAGTGAGGTTAGTGCCCCAAATTCATACCACTCCTTGACCTCTTGAGGATTGGCTCCGGTGGTCATCCAAATACGAGGATATTTTCCTCCAATATCAACCCGGCTATATCCCGGATTAATGCCCTTCCTGGTATTGAGTTTCTCACATCTGGACTGGTACATCTGCCAAACAAGAGATATTTCAATAGTGTTAGTATCAATCTTTGATTTGCCTATAAGTGGCCTAAGATTAATCTCTCCCTCTTTTAGCCCAGAGTTGGAGGGTTGACATGTTGGTTCGGACGGTAAAGCCTTAACAACTTCTTTTTCTTGAGGATCCGATTTTTGACACCTTAGCCTCAGAACTTGTGCTAGGGGTACTTGAATCCCCTGCTACCGGTAATCCGGCCGGTACGGTAATACCTGCTTCGATCAGGGGAGCCCTGATCCCGCGCAAGAGCGGCTTGTGGATTGCCTCATGAAGATTTATCATCTTCTTAAGACATTCTTGTATGCGGTCAGACACTTTGGCTTCATCAGCCGACTGTATCCTTCCAGCTTGTTTGGCATGGAGTACACACTCTTGCCATTCTTGTTGTAGCATCTCCATGTTATCCTGGAGTTGCCTCTGGTTTATAATGATGGCGTCAACCTCAGCTCCATCTCTTGTTAGGAAATTTGCAAGAACATTATCATCAGATTTCAAAATGACAATATCGAAATCATAATATTGACATTCAGCCTGCCATCTTAGTAATCTAGCCTTTTCAGGTTTAGATTCAATTTTCTTAGTTAAGGAAGCCTTAACGTTAGTGTTATGGACTTTCAAAATGAATTTCTTTGCAAGTAAAAATAGCGGCCATTTTTTGAACGCCTTTCTGACTGCATAGAACTGCTTCTCGTTGATGTGCCATCGCACAGCCTCACTATCGGAAAAGAGACCACTACAGTATCTGCATGGTTCCTCTCCATAAGGGGTGATTTTAGTGAGCACGGCTGCCCACCAAAAATCACTTGCGTCGGTGTATAGGACTAGTTCGTCCTCGTCTTGTGGTATTGAAAGCTTTGGGAGATTTTTGCAAATCTCTTTTAGCTTTTTCATACCCTCGCGATGCTCCTCTTTCCATATGAATAGAACATCTTTCTTCAGTAGTGGACTGAAGATTTTCCTCTGCTCTGCAAGGTTTTTGATGAACATCCCTGCAAAGTTAACAACTCCAAGAAAGCTTTGGAGCTGCTTCTTTTCCTTGAGATCATCTGGAAATTTCTGGACCTTTTCCACAATATGATCTTGTAGAATTATCCCAGACTCATCGATCTCGATTCCCAGAAACTCCATCTTTTGGGTAGCCACCACTGCCTTCTTTTCAGACAGCACCAATCCTTCTTGCTGACGAACCTCCGCAAAGATTTCCAGATGCTTGACATGTTCATGAATGTCTTTTGATGCAATAAGAATATCATCAATATAAACAAACATGAATGAAGAATAATCTTTAAAAAGATTATCGATCTTCCTTTGGAATATCTGAGGCGTGTTGGCTAGCCCCATTGGCATGACATTCCAGACATAGTGTCCTTGTGGAGTTGAGAATGCTGTAAACTTCTTACTCCTCTCCTCCATTCGAATCTGGTAAAATCCAGACTTGCAGTCAAACTTTGAGAATACCTTTGCACTTCTAATGCAGTTGATAAGGTGTTCTCTACTCGGGATAAAATATCCATCGAACTCAAGAATGTTACTAATTCCTTTGTAATTAATGACCAATCTTGGCTTTCCTCGTTTGATCTCCCCATGATTTCTTACCAGAAATCAAGGACTGCTGTAAGGCGAGTTCCCTGGTTCGATCAACTTCAAATCAAGGTGTTCCTTGATTATGCTTCTCATATCCTGCTGATCTTGAGTGTTCATCAGGATAGGTCTAAACCTTACGAACTCATGCTCTTTTCCAGTTTTAACTTTCAATGTAGCTTTGAGCTGGTTCTTGCCCCACCATGCCAAAGGATCCTCGTGATAACACTTCTGGATTCTCCTCTTGACGCCGGCTATGGACACCTGTTCTTCTTCCCTAATATCTTTGTGTGATATCAAGAAAACTTTGAGGATTTGTGTTTCTTCCTCAGAGAGATCTGGAAATCCCTCGGCCCTGCATTTGAGCAGAACATCTCTGAATCTCCGTTGATCCTTCATTTGTGGTCTCCGGAGTCTGCCATCATCACCAGGCTTGCTGCGGAAGAGGACTGACATCGAGCGATTAAAAGCTCATTCGAGCCTTTGCACAATGATTTTGTGGTCACACTTAGTGGTGAACACAAACCTTCTGGTTTCATTGTCCTGTGTATACCTTTTGAAGGTTTGCAGAAAATTGTTTCCGAACAAGATATCTGCTCCCGTCTCATGGAAATAGATTGGTGGAGTTTTAACCTTGTACTAAGGTGTTTATCTTGCTCCGCCGATCAATATTTCTGTCTGTTTTACTCTCTTTGATAAGAGCAAAATCTTCTTTGAGAAATCCCTTCCCGCAATTCGAGGCAGTTCTTCTTCCACTTCTGTTGAAAAGACTCCTCGTTTTTCTGTACAGATTCCTGCTCCTAAATTAATATAAGCAACAAAATATTCTTCTTTAAACTTCTCGTATAACATCCCCACAAAGATGTAGATCGAGAATGGACTCGTCATTGGATCAACAACCTCTTTTCGCCGATTGTGATCTCCACCCCACTTGCTTTCCTTGACCATGGTTGATAATTGTCAAGGAAATTTCGTCCTAAGATTAGGACGTCAGCTTCTTGTCCAGCTTTGCCCTCGACTTGGATCTCAAAGCCTCCAATCTCCAGAAATTCGATATATCGATTGCTTTCTGGATTTGCCAAATAGTACAACGTGTTGCAAGAAAACTGATTTTTCATTTCGGTTGTATCAAACTTTGTGGAAACACTTCTCCATCCTTCGGGGTGACTCAACCTAGAACACCTCTAGTTTGACTTGCAATAGAACAAGGACATCCTAGCAGTGATAAGCTAACCCAATGTCGTCTCTCAAGGAAGATCTTTAAGGGCTTTTAATTGTGTCACACGAAAACTGTAAACTATGATTATTAACCTAAAGCTTGGAAAGTAAATTAACATGAATTTAAACTTAACTAGGCGAAAAGGAATTATTAACTAATACTTGTAATTTAAACTTAACTAAAAACTTAATCTTAAAATTATCTAGGCGTGAAACTATTAAACCCTAGGTAAGAATTAAATGAACTTAAAGTAAAGAATTAACTAGGCAAAATGAAATTAAATAACTTTAATTAAAATCTTCTATTCTAATCTAACTAGGCAGAAATTAAATTGCATAATTTAAAGAAAGCATCTTAAAAGCGCATAAGTAAATTTGTAGAATTTAAAGAAAGCATAAGTAAAAGCAAATAAATAAACTTGATTAAAGAAATACCGTAAATCGTCTCGAGAAGTAATCTGTCACGTAATTACAACTCTAAACGGAAAACTAATCTAAAACATGAATTAAAAGAACTATAAACTAAACTAACTAGAACAGAAATCGAAACTAGAACTATGAAAGCAACAAACCTAAGCTTTAGCTAACTTGGCGGAACTAAAGATTAGGGCAAGGATTATTGTTACAATGAAAAGTATGGCCCTATTTATAGACTTCGAACCCCTATGGATCACCATGGAAGTTGCCATGCAAAGCCGGACTCTAAAAGGAATAGAATCGTGAAAAGGAAGGTAAGTCCAACTGTGACGCGCGCTCTGGAAATAATCTCCACTCTGGCGGAAATCGCGGCTCTCGCCAGCGGAACGGCTTCCGCTCTGGCATTCGGTTCCTCTGGCGTTTTCGATTTTTCTGGCCTTTTCGATTCCTCTGGCCTTTTCGATTCCTTTGGCTTTTTGATTCCTCTGGCACTTATGATTTCAGCAGCGAAGTGATTCCTCTGCTATGGAGATTGACTTCGCTGGCCTGGCATATGACTTCTCTGCCTAGTGATTCCGCTGCTCTGACTTTCTCCCCTCTGACTGGTGATTTCGCTACTTTGGCTCTAGCGCACTTCTATGCTCTGGAGATGTCGGCTCTGCTCTGGAGCATTTCTCTGGCTTCCCATTTCGCTGCTCTGGACTTTGACTTCGCTGCTCTGGACTTTGACTTCTCTTATATGCCAGAGTATGCACAAAAACACGATTCTTAGCCCAAACTCTCCAAAATTTGCACTCTTCATCTCGAAAACCTAAATCTCCTGCAAAACATAAAATAGACCATAAAACGCACCAATTTCCAGAAGATTATCTTTAAAATACGCACATGCAAACCCCTAAAATTAGAACAATTAAGCATAAATCAACCCCCCCACACTTAGCCTTTTGCTTGTTCTCAAGCAAAATCCATATGAATCCTAGGAAGAGATTGATTTCAACAATGCTAATTTCCATCCAAACATTCTCAAAGTCAATTCAAAATTTTACAATCAACACACATCTCTCGATCATGCAAGTAACTCAAAGTTTAAGAAGCAACAAAGGAGTAATGTAAGCAATTTGATCAGACCCAATTCTCCGCTAGAAGTGAATTCCCTAATGTGATCGCCTTTATAATCAATATCACCATTTTTCACACTTTGTGTGCTTAAGATTTTCGACAGTTGAGCCATAATTCGTGAAATAAAAACCATTTGGATGTACTCCAAAGTCTTTTCACGTGGTTTCCCATGCTCATAGTTAGACTAGAGGAGCAGAGACTCAGAGCTGTCACGTTTCAGAACAGGCCAGATGTTTCAGAGCTGGCAATTTTGAAGTTGGCAATTCGTCCAACATTTTTCACATTCACAGATAAGATACGATCGTAGGCAATCACAATGACAACACTCTTTCTAGCATCTACCAGACAAATCACGTTTTACTAACTTACAATCATATTGCAACAAAACTCAAATTCTTTGCATAAACAAGAAACATATATCAAAGGTAAAACAAGAATAACCACCAAACATTTCCAACCCGAAATTCTCATCGAAAACCTTATTCTCTTCCACAAATTCATACAAACTAGCAAGATTCGAGACCAAAAACTAAGCATAGAAAGACTAATCTCGCCCAATTGAAAGCATAAGCGCAATAAAACACCCCCCCACACTTAAAGCATTCCATGTCCTCAGGGCACAAAAGAAATAAGAAGAGTTAAGAAAACGTCCCTGATTATTGGCATTGAGAAACTGAAGCATCGTGCGAGGTGGTGAGAAGTTGAGTTTGCGGTCTGTGCAGAGTAGAGACGGCAGCGCTGAAAACATGAAAACCTCAAAAATCATAGTATCCGCAAAGCAACCGAAGCTTAGGAAAAACACAAAACAAACAACGAAAAACAAGAAAAGAACAAGAAAAACAAAACAAGAAAAACTTAAACAATGGTGGGTTGCCTCCCACCAAGCGCTAGAGTTAGAGTCGCCAGCCCGACGTAGAGGATCCCTTAACCAAAATCGCTATGAAACGTCAGCTGACTTAGTCCTCGTGAAAGCACATCATCCTCCAGTTCAGCTGCGGGTCCTCTTAGTGAGCAAGCAGAGCTCATCACATTCATCATTCTCTCGAACCAAGAATTATGTCGAGATCTCTCCTCTTTCTTCTCTTCCAAAGGTGGTGCACTCTGCACTCTTAGCACGGCATTATCCTTACACGACAGCACATCAGCCCGTTCTTCCTCAACGGTTGCATCCTCTTTCATGGTAGTTGGTACCTCATGAACGGCATTAATGTCGAGTGGAAGCTTGGCCAAAAATTGATCTTCAATGGCCTCCTCATCCTGCAAATTATCAAGAAAATTTTGTATAATTTTGTCCTCTTCCGGGCTGGTGCACATCAGTTTCTCCTTAGCACAATTCTGGTACGTGTTGATCTGAGCTGGGGCGCTGTTCAGAGCTGTTCGAAGAATTTCTGCTCTGTCCTCCAGCGGCAGAGCTGGAATAGTCAGCGCTGGCGGAATCGGCATAGATGGAGTAATCAGTGCTGGCGGAATAGGCATAGATGGCGAAAGACAGTTAGCTCTGAAAATTTCTACTTCTTCCTCCTGGTCAGCAATCTCCACAAGAGAACATATATGCATTGAAGAGTTAGAAATAATAGGCTTTTTATTAAAAATGGAGAATGTTACCGATCTACCAGACCCGGCCATGCTCAAAGTTCTAGAACCCACATCAATGCGCGTCTGGGTAGTAGCCATAAAAGGCCGACCAAGTAGAACAAGTTGCCCATTCTTTCCTATAATACCTTGCCCTGCCTCGAGCACCACAAAATTGGCTAGCACCGTGATTCCTCTCACCATGACTTCAACATCTTTTAAAAGACCACGAGTGCTACAATTTGTTCCATTAGCTAATTGAAGTCTTGTTTTCGTGCTTTTAATCTCCTCTTCCTTCCTGCCCAATTTCTGAAAAATAGCATACGGCATCAAATTGACTGCCGCACCCAAGTCTAACATGCCCGTGAATTCTCCAGCTCGACCCAAGCCAATACCAATAATGAAACTCCCTGGATCTTCTTTCTTTGGTAATGGTTGGGTTGGATCAACACTTGATGGTGGCAGAGGCGGGCTGGGCTTCGGTGGTTGATATGGCGTACTTGATTTGTGAAGTTTCTGCTCTGGCCTTATCAACTCTGGCGCTCTCCTCTGCTCTGTCATCCTTCTCCTCTGCTCTGGCTGCCAAGCCAGAGCTGGCTCTCTCCTCTGCTCTGTCATCCTTCTCCTCAGCTCTGGCTGCCAAGCCAGAGCAGGCTCTCTCGTCTGCTCTGGCATCCTCGCCAGAGCTAGCGCTTGATGAGTTTGGCTCTGCTGCTGCTGTAGCTGGTCCAGCGCGCCCGACAGTTGCCCTACGGTGGTCTCAAGGCGTTTAATAGTGGCAGCCTGAGACTCCATGCTCTGCTTGCTAACCTCCATAAACGCTTGCAACGTATCCTCCAGAGATTGTTTTTGCATTGGAATTTGCTGTGCACTCTGGAATTGATTGCACTGAAAATTCCCTTGGTGCTGACCTCTCCATCCACCATTGCTTTGATTATAATTTATGCTCTGCGCAGGGACAGGTGCAGCTTCCGTATGGCTCATCTTGAGCTGCTGTACTTCGCGCATGATTGACGCTAATTGCTTTTGCAGCTCATACTGGTTCGTCACAGCGCTAGCCTCAACTTTCTTTCCACGGATTGATTTCTGCTGGGAGCTCTCGGCTAAGGTCTTGAATATTTCCTTCAGTTCTGCTGCAGTCTTCCGAGCTATGTTACCTCATGCAGTGCTGTCCACCATGAATTGGGCAGTTTGCACTAACCCATCGTAGAAAAATTGCATCAACATCACGTTGGGAAATTGATGTTACGGGCACTGGCGGAGGAGTTCTTGGAATCTTTCCCAAGCTTCATGAAAGGGCTCGTCCATTCCTTGGGTGAATTCCATGATTTGCGACCTTAGCTCCTGAGTCTTGTGGCTGGGATAGTATTTTAGCATGAATTTCTCACAAGTTTCTCCCCAAGTGGTGACAGAGTTGGGCGGCAGAGTTAGCATCCATGTTCTCGCCCGATCTTTAAGTGCATAGGGGAAGCACTTGAGCTTAAGTTGGTCCTCCGTGAGATTCAGCAATGGAATGATTTGAACTTGTGTGCAAAAATCACGGATGAATTGTAGGGCATCTTCACTCGGTATCCCATGGAACAGAGGTAAAAGACTTGAATCATTCGGCTTTAGATTGTAATTTCTGACGGCGGTGGGAAGCACAATAGCCGAAATGTTGGTGTCTCCGATGACAGGCCGGGTGAAATCTCCCATGTACTCCATGTTCTGAGCCATCTCTTCTTTGTTTGTGTCCTGCTCTACTCGGTCAGAGGCAGAGCCGGCTTCAGAGTGCGCCTCAGAATCAGAGTCAGAGTATAACACGTCTGCTCTGGTATGTGTGCGGGTGTTATCTAGCGGGGAAGTTAGTTTTCATTTCAGACTACGGCGTCCCTGCATGCACAACACTTAACACACGGATTAAACGCACCGGGTGGGAGGAAAAGAAAAGTAAAAACAAGAAAAGCAGAAATTTAAATAAAGCAAGTAAAAGCAACACAATTAAAACGCCTAAAACCTTCCCCGGCAACGGCGCCAAAATTTGACTCAACCTAGAACACCTCTAGTTTGACTTGCAATAGAACAAAGACATCCTAGCAGTGATAAGCTAACCCAATGTCGTCTCTCAAGGAAGATCTTTAAGGGCTTTTAATTGTGTCACACGAAAACTGTAAACTATGATTATTAAACTAAAGCTTGGAAAGTAAATTAACATGAATTTAAACTTAACTAGGCGAAAAGGAATTATTAACTAATGCTTGTAATTTAAACTTAACTAAAAACTTAATCTTAAAATTATCTAGGCGTGAAACTATTAAACCCTAGGCAAGAATTAAATGAACTTAAAGTAAAGAATTAACTAGGCAAAATGAATTTAAATAACTTTAATTAAAATATTCTATTCTAATCTAACTAGGCAGAAATTAAATTGCATAATTTAAAGAAAGCATCTTAAAAGCGCATAAGTAAATTTGCAGAATTTAAAGAAAGCATAAGTAAAAGCAAATAAATAAACTTGATTAAAGAAATACCGTAAATCGTCTCGAGAAGCAATCTGTCACGTAATTACAACTCTAAACGGAAAACTAATCTAAAACATGAATTAAAAGAACTATAAACTAAACTAACTAGAACAGAAATCGAAACTAGAACTATGAAAGCAATAAACCTAAGCTTTAGCTAACTTGGCGGAACTAAAGATTAGGGCAAGGATTATTGTTACAATGAAAAGTATGGCCCTATTTATAGACTTCGAATCCCTATGGATCACCATGGAAGTTGCCATGCAAAGCCGGACTCTAAAAGGAATAGAATCGTGAAAAGGAAGGTAAGTCCAGCTGTGACGCGCGCTCTGGAAATAATCTCCACTCTGGCGGAAATCGCGGCTCTCGCCAGCGGAACGGCTTCCACTTTGGCTCTCGCCAGCGGAACGGCTTCCGCTCTGGCATTCGGTTCCTCTGGCGTTTTTGATTTCTCTGGCCTTTTCGATTCCTCTGGCCTTTTCGATTCCTCTGGCGCTTATGATTTCAGCAGCGAAGTGATTCATCTGCTCTGGAGATTGACTTCGCTGGCCTGGCATATGACTTCTCTGACTAGTGATTCCGCTACTCTGACTTTCTCCCCTCTGACTTGTTATTTCGCTGCTTTAGCTCTGGCGCACTTCTATGCTCTGGAGATGTCGGCTCTGCTCTGGAGCATTTCTCTGGCTTCCCATTTCGCTGCTCTGGACTTTGACTTCGCTGCTCTGGACTTTGACTTCTCTTATATGCCAGAGTATGCACAAAAACACGATTCTTAGCCCAAACTCTCCAAAATTTGCACTCTTCATCTCGAAAACCTAAATCTCCTGCAAAGCATAAAATAGACCATAAAATGTACCAATTTCCAGAAGATTATCTTTAAAATACGCACATGCAAACCCCTAAAATTAGAACAATTAAGCATAAATCACGGGGCATTTGAGTTTCACTCTTATGCCTTGAGCTGGTGTTTTCTGGATCGCCTTTCTCTCGTAGGAATGAGAGAAACTTCTTTCTAAAGGCCTGTCAGCCTATCTCCTTGGAACGATAGCCTCGGTGCTCCCAATCTGAGACTTTGATTATGTTTCAGCACCTGCTTATCTCCCACTTAGATGTCAATTTCCCTTATTTTGAGAATTTCAACTCGGTCAGGGCTAATTGCCTTGGCTACTTCTTTGAATACTTCTGGGACTTCAATAAAATTCTTCCCCAGAAATAAATCCGTGTGGTGGGAATTTGATAGGGCATATGATACTTGATATGTAATCGAGTACGGCCTATTTCCTCCCGTCAATAGATCCTTCATCTTGTAGTCCTGATAGAGTGTCAGGGCTCGACTGAAAGCTGAATCTTGAAGATTATAAGCGATCTATGGGTACAATTCGGTTAAAATCTTCTTGGCGTAGAGATTGCCTGGGAAGGCTCCCAGCACTGCATCTCTTGGATTTGTAATCATCTTGTCGCAAATTGCAACATCAATTGGTGTATCTGTCCCTGGTGAAAGTGAGGACTTGATTACCAACTGGATTGCTCCAATATGAATCCATTTAATTGTTCTAGTGACTTTTGGCTTCATTTTTGAGAGATCCATCCGCACATCTTCGGTTGGAATCAATTGGATCTCTACTTGGTTGTTCGTTATTTCAATTGGAAGCGCCAACTCCCGACTCGTTGTACCGAAGAAGACATGATGCTTCCTTTTGAATGGACTCAAGCTTTGTAGAACTTGATCCAATCTTCCTCTTGAAAACCCTTGGAATGTTTGTATATCCATGGTTTTGTTCTTGAGTTTTGTCACGAGTTTTTCCACCACCTTTTCTTGCGGGATCAGGGAATGGCTAGTATATCCCTCCTGGTCCTCCTTTTGAAAGTGGATAACCTCGTCCTCCTTAGTCTGACTCGTCTCCGAATGATCCATCAGTTATATCCGAATCTTCAGAACTAAAGACTTCATCCTGCTCGTATATACTCTCATCGGAGGATATATCTTCGAACTGATACACTGGTATCAGTTCTTGGTTGTAGAGGGCGTCTTCGATATCCGGTGTAGATTCAAATTTCCTTATCCCTCTTTTCTCGTTGTCTGGGCAATTAGTAGAAATATGCCCTTTTGCACCGCACGTCCAACAGTTGCAATCTTTGAAACTTTCATTTGTTTTGGCTTAGGTCCGCCTGAAAATTTTCCTTGCCGGAGTTCTTTTTTGAAAAGAGAATCGACTCCTTGATGGTCCGCTCCGTTGGCCTGATTTGTAGGAGCATGCCTTCTGTCGAGTCCACATAGTTCTTGGCTTCCAAGAACTCCGCCTTGTTCTTGGTTTTCTTTCATAGGGTTGATACCTATGTTTCTTCTTTCTCCTATGTTGATACAGCAACTCATGGCCTCAATCTCTGTTGGAAGGTCAAGATTGTTGCACATCAATGGAGATTCTTTATTGAGCCTCCTCAATTTCTTGAAATTTCTCTGATCCATCGCCTTCTGGCACCATTCGGACATCTTCTTGTGAACATATGACATCCTTCTTGATGCACTATCAAGTGGATATTCTCCTGGTGATACGTACTCGTTGATGAGCATTTCCCTCCATGGACTCGGAAACTTTGTGAAAAAGAGGTTCCTGGCTATCTGATCATTAACTAACCCCATATGGGCATATAGGGCATACAAGCGCAAAAATTCATCAAGAGCTTTTGGCTCCAGCACTACCAATCTTAGATTGTAAAGTGTTTGTCGATATTTTTTGCGCTTCTCTTCTCTTGATGCTTCAAAGAAACCCATTCCAAGAAAAATAGATTTTAATCTGGTGGGCGGCATTTTCAAGGATTTCCAGAGCTGATTCTTTGGTGAACAACTCATTCTTGGCCTCCGTTGATGCCTTATCCTAAAATTATTTTGCCATTCCAGCAAAACTTGCCTCGAAGATTTTGATAAATTCATTTATATCATATTCTATCATGGCAATCACGACCTTCATAGCTGAAGCCCAGTCATCGATGAGAACTTCCCAATCTTTAAAGCTGGCTTCATCGAGGTTGAGAATCAATCCGTATGGGCGGATTGGTTCAAGTGTGGCCTTCCCTACAGGAGTGTCCTGCATCTTAGGCCGGCGTCTTCTGGTTTGTTGATAATGGCTCGATTCTTCACGAGCCCCACCTTTCGTGGATGATTCCTCTTGTGGGTGCTCTGTTTTGGGCACCTCATCTCCATGGTTCATCTTTAGATCAACCATATTTAGGTTAGCAAATGATTCTGCTAACTCTTGTAGATCCTCTAATCCGATTCGATCAGGGTTATTCATGGTTTTTCCCTTTCACGATTAGGATTATGTCCTCCGGCTGCAGTTCCTTGGGCGCTGCATTAAGTGGTAGCGGATATGTTGGGTCTTTGGACCATGTATTCCGAATTTTTTCGGAACATGGTTTCTGCCTTTCAATATCCTCCATTTTTTTTTTCTGAATATCACACAAGAGTTTTAAGGTTTCCTCTTGTTTGAGTGATATTTGGCTCATCTCCATCGGTAGATCATATAGCTTGTTGCCATAATATTCCACCGTTCTTTGAATCTTCCACAAGTTGACATTGTCGGAAGAGTTTGGCTCGATCTTTTGATAAGCTGGATAGGCTGTTCCAGCTTTGTCCTTCTGTTCCATTAGTCGTGTGACTGATGGGCGCCATTTTTTGCGCGTTCAATCACCGTTCTGGTCTCGGCGATTCCTGTAAGGTGTTCATGGTAGAACTGAATACTCGTGATGATATCACGAATAATCTCTCCATCTTCTCCTCGACAAATGTTCGTTACGAGGGCTCGATTATTCCAATTGAGGTCGTCTAATAGACGAGTAGTTTCTCTCTCCAAATTTTGAAGAGAATTCCTGTATACAATACATCTCGGACACTCGTCCGGATCCATAAATTTTAATGGAGTCTCCTCCCACATTAGTTAATTATAAAATAAATTAAATATAATATAATTCCTCAATAAAAACCCGCTCTGATACCAATTTTAGAAGCACAGATTAATGTATAAGATGAAGTATAAAGAGAGATATTGTATAAGGGTAGGAATAGTATTTCACTATGAACAGGGCCGGTCCTGACATTCTGGGGGCCCTAGGCGAAAGGAAAAAAAAAGGCCCCCTAAAAAATGAAGCTTCATAATTTTATAGCAAATTTGAGATAACTGCATATATAACATTATTATAAAGTGCAATAAATCATAAATTAATGATAAAATAATTATAGAAATAAAGTAGATTTTTAATATTTTGGGAACAATTATCAATAACTTCTTCAAGAATACCCCATGTTTAAAGTATAAAATTACTAATACATTTAACCTTTTTTGAGATATAGTAGAATGCAAATATATACTATAATTTTATTGATTTTAATTTTAAAAAACTTCTTTCTACTAAAGTTACAATAACCAGTATAGTTTTTTTTAGGGGACAATAACCACATTATAATCAACAATATTCTATAAGCAATAAAAATATTAGAAAAATAATTTAAAATTTTTAATAGGATTAATATTAGTGGACTTGTATTTATTTTGGGGCCCCCTAAATTTAGGGGGCCCTAGGCCCTTGCCCCTTTGGCCCTATGCAAGGTCCGGCCCTAACTATGAAGTGGGTGTTTTTCATAGATGTTTTATAAAGGTGGGTAGATTTGATAGATATATTATGGAAGTGAGTATTAAAATTATTTAACCCTATATTTTATGTGAACGAAGAAGGAGTATATTTTTATTTTAAAAAATTGAGTGCAATTTTTTTAAAAAAACTTTCATCCGGTAATATACCAAAAAAATAAACGTTAAAAATATGGGAAAAGGATAGTCGTCTCGTCTCGGATAGTGAGACAGACAAAAATACTCGAAAACAAAAAGTTCACTCACAGAAGCTTCAACCTCACCTCAACTTTTCTCCTTCTCAGAAAAGAGAAGAAGATAAAATAAAAACCAAAAAAATAATGGTCCATACATACATAAACCCCAAAAACTCCCAAACAAATAAACTTCCTCTCTCTCTCTCTCTCAACAGCCAGCCCATACAGTACTTTTATGGAGTTATGGCGAAATGCTGAAAGAAAGAGCACACAATAACTCAATCTTTCTCAGCCTCCCTCGCTATTCCCTTCATCTCTATCTTCCCTATAAGCGCTAAACAGAGCTTTAACGCTCCTATTTTCTGATCGGCCATTAATGCATTGAGCCCCTCCTGTTGGTGTTTCCTTCACCACCACGCAATTTCTTTTCTTCTTCTACCTCGAAGTGGGCGTTTCAAATTCCGGCGTGATGCGGAATTCAAGGTGAAATAGCAGAAGATATGTTCAAGCCGGCGCGATGGTGGAGCGACAAGCACAGAATCAAAGCTGTTTTCAAGTTGCACTTTCATGCATCTCAGGTATATATATACAATTCCTTCTCTCATTTTTGGATTTTGTGAGAAAAATATTGATGCATTCTTGGATGGTTGAAAATGTGTGGCTAGAAATTAGAATGAAACATAATGCAGTGCAAAATTATGTAACTTTACTATTTGAAAGGTTTTGGAAGATAGTTGTCTTGATTTATATAGCAATCAGAGAGCGAGAAGTAAGCATTGTGTGAGATTGATCAGGTGATAAAAGATGATGAATAATGATTCCCATCTTAGATTTCCAAAAGACAATTTTCTTAAGTTTTGATTTGGTGATGGGGGCTAATGTACAATGATTCACACAAAATACCAATAATTTAATTATTTTAAAAATATTAATAAAAAAATTATTGTTTGGTGGGGGCTTAAGCCCCCCTTGGATACTCTTGTGTCTGCCACTTATGGTTCCCCATTTCCCCTCGTGATGACTCGAACCCCCAATCTAATGGTCTTACCAACTGAGTTGCACTTTGTTACCTGTTCAGGTGACACAGGTTGGAGGGGATGGATTGATGGTCTCCGTTGTCTCCGGAGATACCGGCAAGCCCTCTGCGAGGTCGGAAAAGGCTGCAGTCCGAGATGGGGGTTGTGTGTGGGAGAATCCAGTTTATGAGACTGTCAAGTTCAATAGGGATCCAAAATCAGGGAAGATTCATCAAAAGATGTATCTCTTGGTCTTAAGCACGGTATGTTAGCTTCAGAGGAAGATAATGCATTTGTGTTTTCATTGCCTTTTGTTAAGAACGATTCGTTCTTGAAGCCGTGCGCTTTTCTTGATGTTTTCGTAGGGTTCGTCTAGATCAGGAGCTGTCGGAGAGGCTTCTATCGATTTCTCCATCTATGCAGAGGCGAGCAAGCCCTCCTTGGCGTCTCTTCCGCTCAAGAACTCAAAGGGCGAAGCCATACTTCATGTGAGTTCGTTCATTCCCCTTTCCTACGAGCATTCATGCTTTTTAGATGTAGCTTGATGAGAAATGGAGATTGTTTGTGGAGTTGGTTGAAGGATCCTTTTTAGGTGGTGTGTGTTGTGTGTTTTCTTGAACTGGCTGCTGGTCTGATAAAGATGTGTATGTCTCAACAGGTATCTATCCAGAGGGTACATGATCAAAGGTAGTTTCATAAGTTTTAGTTTTTCCATGTATTCGTGCTCGTATTCGTTCGAGAATTACTTGATTGATTGGCTGGCTCTCCACAGGGAGATTGAAGAAAATGAGGATGCAAGTTTGTATTCTCATGGTGATGATGCTGATGGAGCATTCAGAAGCGATTCCGTTGAAGTAAATCTCGTGTTTCTCTAGAAGTGCTTCGTTTCTGGACGTTTACTTTGAGTGATAGGATATGAATCTTTGATGGGGTTGAACTTGTTTGATCGTATAATCTTTGATATGTTCTTATTTAGGAGGATCCACCATCTAGCAAGGCTGAGTTTGAGACGACGCTCCGGGCTTCTAGTGGTTCGGACATCACTCTGTCGAGTTCCGGGAGCAGCTCCGGGCTAGAAGCGCCTTGGGAGATGCAGACGAAGAACGAGCCTGTTAGATACTTGACAACTCCGGGGCCAAAATCTGACACGCCTTCACCGGTGCACCGGAGTTCGTGGGAGTGGCTGAGGGACTCTGTCACCCCCAACGACACTTCAAGGAGCGCCTTGGGAGGAACTTTTCTAGACGAGGAGGCTCCGGATGTTGTGATCGAGAAGCTGAAAGCTGAGGTTGCTGTGCTGTCGAGGCAGGCCGACATGTCCGAGTTAGAGCTGCAGGCGCTGCGGAAGCAGATTGGGAAGGAGAGCAAGAGAGGGCAGGATCACTGGAGAGAAGTTGTTTGCTTGAAACAAGAAAGAGATGCTTTCAAGGAAGAATGCGAGCGGCTCAGAGGTGAAACGAAGGCTAGTTTCATCTTTGATGGAGTGGATTCGCAGGCAGTAGTTGATGAACTCCGGCAAGAGCTGAGTTACACGAAGGAGTTGAACACGAACCTTCGTGTTCAGCTCCAGAAAACTCAGGAGTCGAACGCTGAGCTGATTCTTGCAGTGAGGGACCTTGAGGAGATGCTGGAGGAGAAAAGCAAGGGGATGGATGGAGAATCGAGAGAAGTGGCTGTCGTTTATCAGCTCGATGATGAGGATGACGAGGAGGAGCAGAAGGCGCTGGAGGATATTGTGAAGCAGCAGGGTGAAGTCGAGGGATCGTCTCTTCTAGAACAAGAGATTGTTGAGTTGCAAAATGAGATAGACTTGTACAAGAGGGATAAAGATGAGCTGGAGATGCAGATGGAGCAGCTAGCCCTCGATTACGAGGTCATGAAGCAGGCGAATCACGACATGGCGTGTAAGCTCGAGCAGAGCCAGATCCACGAGCAGCTGAAGATGCAGTACGAGTGCTCGTCTCCCGACACCAATGCTGAAATTGAGAATCTGGAGCAGGAATTGCAGAGCCGAACGAAGGAGTATGAAGATTCACTTGTGACTATAAGCGAGCTTCGAGGCCGTGTTGCCAGCCTAGAGAAGGAAGTTGAGAGGCAGGCGCGGGGTTTTGAAGCCGATGTGGAAGCTCTCACACGCTCCAAAATCGTGCAGGAGAAGAGGGCGATAAGAGCCGAGGAGATGCTAAAGAAGATGAGGTGGAAGAACGCCAATGCAGCAGAGCGGCTGCAGAATGAGTTCAGGAAGCTCTCCGTGCAGATGGCATCGACGTTTGAGGCCAACGAGAAGCTGGCCACCAAGTCTCTGGCGGAAGCAAACGAGCTCCGTGTGGACAAGGCTTGTCTTGAGGAAACTCTCCGTAGAATCTCTGAAGAGCACCAGTCAGTCGAGGGGCATTATGAGGCGCGACTGCAGCAAGTCACGGCCCAAGTTACCGCGATGAGTGACCAAATAGAGAAGCAGCAGTCGGAGATAAATGAACGAGGCGTTCAGCTGGAACGTCACAGGGAGATTGCTGAGGAAACGGAGAGACTCCTCTCGGATGAGATCTCGAGGCTTAAAGAGGAGGTTGAAGAGCACATTGCCAAGAACGAGATTCTGTTGGAGGAGAAGGGGAGTAAGGAGGCTGTGGTGCACGAGCTCGAGAGGATGAAGGTGTCCGTGAAGGAAACGGAGCTGCTCGTGGAGCAAGGGAATGACGAGAAGGTTGAACTCGAGAGCAGGGTCATGGTTATGAGGATGGAGGCTGCAGAGCTGGATAAGGAATTGAACAGAATGAGGTGTCTGGTGAAGGAAAAAGAGTTGGCAGCTACGAAACTGCAATCGGAGCTGGATTCTCTCCGGTCACTTGATGAGGCGGAGAAGGAGGGTTTGAGGAAGCAAGTTTTGCAGTTGAGGAGTGAGATCAAGAAGAAGGAAGACGCGTGCAAAATCCTCGAGAGGAAAACTAGGGATCGAGCAACGAGTAAACCCGTTGCCCGTGGATCGAAGGAGGCTTCGAATAAGATAAAGTTGCTTGAGGTAAGTTAGTCTACACTTGTTTGATTTTGATATATATGCATATGCATCTCACATGATGTATTGATTCCATTGCTGTATTCAACAGTGTGAAATCAAGTTGAAGGAGACTGCTCTTGAGAAATCAGCTCATGCATTTTCAGAGAAGGAAAAGATTCTTCACAAGAGAATTGAAGAGTTGGAGGAAAGCTTGAATGTGAATGAAGTTGAAAAGGTTAGTTACAAGTTTGTTCACTCTTCAAACATTTAGTTTTTTGCCACAATTTCAATAATGAATGCTTGCTTCAATGCAGAACGCTTCCAGTGAAAACTTAAGCACAACATCAAGTGTAAACTGTGGAGCAATCTTACCAAGAAAATGGTATATCATCTAACTTCGAGTATTTTTCAAAAAATATCCCTAGCTTACATTTTCAATTAAAAAGATTTCAACTTTGGAAAATGTTTGATTTTATGTCCCATGTTACAGAATTCGGCGACGGAATCTATATTATTCAATATAAAATTGCGGAAAAAAAAACCTTGAGCAATAAGAATCCAATGAGGTGACTCATCATTTTGTCGCTGGATTCAATAAGGGTGGACATAAATAATTTTTTTTCCAAAGTTGTGGGTTTTTGAAGTGAAAACGTAAGTTGAAGACATAAACTATGATTAACCCAAAATCGGATTCATCTACACTATATTAAAAAGCCAAGATTTCAATTTGAAATTAATTTTAAATTGATTTCAAAATCTGAAGGTTTGTTTGTAAATTATATTTTTATTCTTTTTAGATTCTTTATCTTCTTATTATTTTTACTTTCTAAAGTTGTGAAATTCGATAATTGAATTGGTATCAATTTTATATAAATATAGAAATATAAAAATGTTTCCCGTGTATTGCAGCAACGGCTTATCAGATTCGAGTGATAATACTGAGGTTGAAGATTTGAAAAAGGAAATGGGATTAATAATGGAAAGGAACAAATCAATGGAAAAGGAGTTGAAGGAAATGGAAGAGAGGTATTCGGACATGAGCCTCAAGTTTGCAGAGGTAGAGGGTGAAAGGCAACAACTTGTAATGAAACTACGCAACCTTACCAATTCAAAGAACTCCACAAATTTGTGTTGCTCCAATTAACTGGTAATGATGCTAAGGCTGTTGATAACTAGGATTTTCTAGCCGATTCAAAATCTTGTAAATTGCTTAAATGTGGAAATATGTTTCTTGATTCATTAGAAATAAGATGTAACATAGATTTGAAAGTTGATCTACACCATGTAGAAGGTGTGTCCAAACACATTATTCTTTTATTCTATTTTTTTGTTGTCTGTATGTATCATAAGTGTTGGTTTATGTCTATTGACTTTTTTGGTTAACAGTTGAGTATAGCATATTACGATTGTTTTTGTGTCACACCATCGTGTGTTTTCTTTGATTGTAAATTTAAAATTACATTTTTCCTATATTTTAGATGGAAAAGTACTAGCCACGTTAATGCTAAGCATGAATTAAAGTAAAAAGAAAAAAGAAAAAATGAACTGTCCATTTTTTTTTCATCCTACATAGAGAAATTATCCATCTTACGTTAGATGTGAAAAAAGTAGAAAAAGGTGAAAATATATGTTTTCCACGTAAAGAGAACACACCCAAAATAGTTGTTTTGCACAAATCTAACATAAATACAGAAGATATTTTGAAGATAAGAAAGCTACTTTGTTGTACCCTTCAATTGATTACTCATTTGTAACAAAATCAAGGAAAGAGATGAAATTGGCAGATGCACCAATTTGCAATATTCAAAATCTAAGGGGGCGTTTTGTTTGGTGAATAGGATAAATAAGATTGATAAAACTGAAGAGTGATTAAACAAGTATTCAACTATGTTGAGTATTGATTATACTCAAATGTATATTGTCATTATGTAGACAGTATCACCGCTTGTTCATTCAGAAGTAACTGTTGTATTTGTCATTGTTCTTGGCGGAATTGGTACATCTGAATTTCTGGAACTTAATGAATGGTGAGAGACTATGCATTACGGGGAAGAAGAATGCTTGGATATATGTGGACTGCTTATATAGATGAATCTCTATGGAACAGGAGTTGCGTATACTATTACTGCTGCTCTCTACTTGAGAAATTAAATTTCAAATTGTTAAATTGGAGATTAGTTTAGAAGATAAGTTACATTTCCAAGTTGAGGTTGAAAGTTGTCTTTGTTTGATTTTGCTGAGTTTTTATATTTAAAGTGTGATTGTATGTGGATCCTTTTTCTGGTACTTCTTTTATATGAGATTAATTGGTTGAGTATGTTTTCTTGTTGCTTTGGTTCCATCTCAACATATATAGTCAAGTTACATGTTGTTTTCCACTAATTGATTGGCTATTGCGAACTAAAGAATTATTCTTGGTCTTTTAAGAAAGTTAATTTCTTCTTTAAGTTTGATGACTGGTATTTCCATGGCATATTTTTGTTGCTATAATAGTGAAATTCGTATAACTATTTGGTCCATGTTTTCTAATGGAGGCATGCACGACTGTGAATTATTGCCACGCGATTCACTTCAATTTGTTGTTTCATTAGTGCCATAATTGATGTAAGATCATTTCTCACCGAAGCGATATCAGATCATTCCACTCCTTGCATTTGATTTTTCATTTTGATAATAGGGTGGAATCAATGACTCTCATTACCAAATGTAATCATTCGCATCAATCACCTAAACTCACTCAAGCTTAGAACAGATCACGTGGATGAGTACCTGCAAATCACAATATGCATGAGTGAGAGGAAGACGAGACCTAAGAACCTAAGAGACAAATTGTATAAATAGAAAAAGAGCCTAACGAGGCACAACTTGTGGATTGTCTATTTTACCCTTGTGATATATTTTTATTTATAAAATAAATCTATTTGATATACATTTATTTGTCATCCTAATCTATAAAAAATATTTTATATCCAAATCTTTTATTACTTCAAACTTTGGTTTATTTAGAAATTTTCGAAGCCTTCTAACTTAATTTTTTACTTAAAAATTGAAGCTGGAATTGGTTTATGAATCCTTTATAAAATCCAAACTAAGTGAACGATTCTTAATAATAATCCACAACATAGCTACAATTCGTTCAACATAAGTCAATTCAGATTCACCTAAAATATAAATCTATTCGTCTTCCCCTATAATTAATTTAATATAATATCTAACTAATTCTTTTATCTTTTGTTAAATAAAAATTGATGTGTTAGTGTTGATTATTTTTAGAATTTTGCTCTTTCTTCACATTGTGTTTGTAGGATATGACCAAGTAAAGGGTTGGAAGTCTTGAAGCTTGAAACAAGGAAAGGAAGGAACGTTCTCAGTTGAGAGAAAGAAGGAGCAAGAGAAGATAAGGAGAGAGAGAGGAGAAGTTGTTGGAAGCTCCTAAATTCAAGGGAAGGAGTGGACAAAGTGGAGTGAGTACAACAAACTTTCCAACGGCCACTTGTCCACTATCAAATCCCACGACTTCAACCTTGGGAATCAAGATTCGAAGCTTATAAATACAAGGGTGAAGTCTCAGATCAAGGCACGAACTCAGAGAGAAGAAATCAAGCTTTTAGAGTGATCTGTGTTGGAGTGTTGTTTCTTGTGTTAGGACAACATTAGCTATAGCATTCTTTGTTTTGTTGGATTTCGGAGTATAGCTCTTGAATCCAGTTTGTGTTTGTTAGTGAGAGTGTCTAGACTTTAATACCTAGTTCATTGTAAAGGTATTGAACGTGAGTGTCATTCTCCCTTTAGTCATTTTTCCATAAGGCATTCTTCAATTTATTTTATAACTTGAAGAAATTTTACCAAAAATTGTGTTCGTTTATTTCCGCTGCAAAGATAGTTGGTGTGTTACTTTAACACAGGGTTTCTATTTGGTTTCGTGTGGAGAAACATTTTCTGTAACGCCCCGCTTTTCTTTACTTGTGTTAAATAATTTATTTACGGTGATTTAAAATATGATGTTTTCATGCTTGATTTTATAATCATGGACTTGAGGGAGTCCATAGTTGCGCCCCTAGTTAAAAGTTAAATAGGAACAATTATATATTGGGTTTTAAAAAATTTTTGTAGTAAAAAGAACCTAATAACTTTCCCTTAATTTGAGTTTATTGAGAAGTTGAGCTAATAGAAATAAAAATCTACTAAATCTCGATTTAAATTTTGCAGTATTTTTATTTTTGTTGTATTTGTGATAAATACTGATATTAGCATTATTTTATTAAGTAGAGTTAGAGAAGAAATAGGATTCTATCAGGGTTATAACTGCATACCCGTAAATCACGTAAATATATATATACGTTCTGCAATTCTCTTCAACCGCATTCACAAAAGTTCAAGATAATTTCTGTTTCCCTAAATTTCCTAACGAAGTCAGAAGTTGGTTCGACTGCAAATTTTCCTGTTTCATCTAATCATGTTACTTCCGGTAAGCTTTTCAAATTATATTCAAAATTGTATGGTAGCATGGAGTTTTATTAGTTTCCATTTTATTCCACCGAATTTGATAGGTCTCTTCAAGTGCGAATCTTTTTATAAAATACAAATCGGAATCCTTTTTCAAGATTCAATTGAAGTAAAACCACCATAGTTGTTTCTCCTTGAGATTTAATGGGGTAAAACTTTTCTGTGTCAACGAATTCTATTATATTATTGTTTAATTGTAGCAGATTGATGCATGATCTCTAAATTTGAAATTTATGGACCGAACTCCTATTACTAGTAATAATATGATATCATTTAAGATTAGTGTGTTCTAATTGCTTTTGACCTCATGCTACTGAGTCATATATTATTCAATTTTAATTTGATCAAAATCCTATTCTAAGTGATTGTCTACATACGTAAGCTACTATGCTCATGATTACTATTTTTTTCCTTTTGTGGTATTAATTAAAGTTTTGATTTTGAGCAAATTAACTATTAATTTTAATCAACAATTCCTCATGAAATGAGTTGATATGGTTAGTCTAGTTTTCAAAGCTTAAAAGTGAATGCTACATTAATTTTACATAACTTGAGTTTTGACTTTCATAAATTAGTTTAGTTTATTTCTTTAACCCATACATTAATTCATTCATCAAGGGCTGAAGCTAATTTTATTCTATTTTTGATAAACGTTCCTTTTTTGTTTTAGTCTTTTAAGTTGAGTATTTCTCTATTATTATTTTCTTATGTAATTATTTTGGGTGGGGTTTATTTAAAATAATGATAAGTGTGGCATCTTTTAAATCAAGTGTTGCCAAATTTTAATTTGATCAAAGCTCTGTACTACCATTCTGGGAGGGAATCGAAATTGGTAAGAAATTAGATAGGTGAGATTCATATGCAGAAATTATCTTGGATGATTTAGTTATTTAAATTTTTTTTTAGGTCAGTAGCTAATGATATTTACTGATGGGATTTCGGATCTTTAAAGTCTGATTAAATAGTATAACTTCAAAAATAATTAATTTCTTTAAACCTTTTATTTAAGGTTGATGTTTAGGCTCTTATATATAAATTATGGTATTTATTTATTTAGGTGCGGCGCAACTGGGACCCTCGTCTGAAATTTGATTGAGTTTCTTTTGTTGTCTTGGATATTGAGATGGGTGAATTTTCTTCTAACTCAATAAATATGTTTCAATTGCCACGTGAATTAAAATTATTTATGAAATATCTTTTCTATAAATCCATCGTGTATATTGTGGTTGAGATACGAGTTTGATTGCATACGGTGAGTATGCGCATTGGTGCTTATGACTGACAGCGGGACGGTGAGTCACTGATTTGTGGACGACGAGTATGACAGGGTCCTGTGCACAGTTGAGCCAGTCGGTTATCATCGTTCCATGCCTGGGTGACTGGATTATTTTGCCTGTGTGGCAATGTTGTGAATGGTTCCATGCCTGGGTGGCTGAATTATTTGCCTGTGTGGCAATGTTGTGAATGGTTCAATGCCTGGGTGGCTGGATTATTTGCCTGTGTGGCAATGTTGTGAATGGTTCCATGCCTGGATGGCTGGATTATTTGCTTGTGTGGCAATGTTGTGAATGGTTCCATGCCTGGGTGGCTGGATTATTTGCCCGTGTGACAATGTTGTGTATGGTTCCATGCCTGTGTGGCTGGATTGTTTGCCTGTGTGGCAATGTTGAGAATGGTTCAATGCCTGTGTGGCTGAATTATTTGCAGGTGAGGTAAGGTGTGTTATTTATGTCGTGATGATGAGGCAAGTTGCGAAAGGGTATTGTTTTCCACAATTTAATACACGTTTGGATAAATCATGGTTCTCTTATTGTTTCCCACCACTGAGTACGTTTTTGTGCTCACCCCCTTTCATTAAATTATTTTCAGGTCAATGAGCTTGGAGTGGCGTGGCGGAAAGGGTGTGGTGAAGTCACTTTTGGTTTCGCTTTGAATGTTAGACTTTAAATTCATTAAATTTCTTTGAGTCATTTTGAGGTTAAGCTTGCTTTCGTTTTATGAAGGTTTTTGGTAGTTGATTTAATTTTTTTTTTGGTGAATGATGAACTCGAAGTAGACATATTTGGTCGTTTAAGGCTTAGTAGACGATTTTCTGCAGCTGAACCTGTTTTGTTGATTTGCTGTTTAGGTTGGTTAAAACGAAGTCGTATTTTGGTTCATTTACTTTTATGTAATTGGAAGTTTTAATAAAAATTTTATTTCTGGTTAGTAAATTTTAGGGTGTTACATTTTCAATTGGCGTCAGAGCCAACACTCAATACACTGAGTGTGATCCTTGGTGTTGTTACAACAATTGTTCCCACATGGAGCCGTTTGGTGTTATGCGTCCTCCTATCCTTGATGGTGCAAACTACTCGGCCTAGAGGATTAGAATCCGACAGTACATCAAGGCTATCGATCTTAAAGCCTGGCACTGTGTCGAAGAAGGGTGGTCTGCTCCCAAGACCACTGATGCCCATGGTGATGTGAGCTTGACACCACCTTCTCAATGGAGTCGAGCTGAGTTCGAGGAGGCAAATTTCAACGAAAAGACCATGCATGATATTTACTCATTTGTGGACATGAACATGTTCAATTTCATCAAAAATAGCACGTCGGCTAAGGAACAATGGGATGTGCTCCAAAGACATTGTGAGGGCGACACGAGTGTCAAAGAAACAAGACTACGTCTCCTAACCACAAACTTCGAAAACATGAAGATGGATGAAGATTTAGACATCAAGGAGTATTCCAAAAGGATACTCAGCGTTGCTAATGAATGCCGTGAGCTCGGTGATCCAATCAGCAATCAGGTGCTTGTCTCCAAAGCACTACGAACGCTCCCACCGCGTTTTGAAATGAAGATCACTGCCATCGAAACAAGTCAGAATATTGCAGGCCTGGAGTTCGTGGACTTGATGAACACACTCTGGACATATGCGATGACATTGGAAGAACGAGGGTTGCTGCACAAAAAGAAGGTTGTTGCGTTCAGTGCTGGGTGCCCATCTACAGCAACAACCAGTAGCCGCATCCTCCAGATACGCGATCTAGTACTGAAGAACTGGAGGAGATTCACGAAGGAAATGACGTTGCACTCATCAGAAGGAAGTTCAACAATATGGTGAGAAAAATAAGACGGACCAAAGAACATGAACGAGAAGGGAGTTCTCCAAGGCATGATTCTGCACCGCCTAAGAGGAATGAGTACACACCTCCACGACCAATGAGGAAAGTTGCCTCAACAACTGAAACATTCAGGTATGATCCAAATTTTATCAACAATGTTCAATGTCGTGAGTGCAAGGGGTTTGGTTACTATGCGAACTAATGTGCGAACACTCTACGAAAACGAGGCAAATCATATTGGGCATCCTGGAGTGATGACGAGGCTGAATTTTTTGATGGATCGGAAAGCTCAAATGAAGAAAAAAAAGATGATGATGATCCCGATGTGTCAGCTTTCCATGTCAAGATCAGAAAAACCTTGTCCGACGATGAGGATGACGAAGGAGACCAGCTGTTCGACAGGTATGACACAGGTTTTTTCCCGAATTGTCTGTGCTTCAATGCTTGCCTAGGTGACACTGAAGAGAGCAACGAAGAGACCATGCTGGTGGTCATAGAACTTAAAAAATTCTATGATGAGCTACTGGGAAAATAGAAGAAACAAGGAGAAGAACTTGAAAAAACAAAGGAGGAGAATGTCAAGCTAAGAAGATCGTTGGCAAAGCTTGAAGCCTCAATCACACAAAAGGAAGTCAAGCTCGAGCATGTAACAAACCAGCTGGAGGAAGCTCAAACCACCATTGCCAAATGGAATTCAAGCTGGCATAGGTATGATGATTTTGTGTTTGCAGGAACCATGGAAACTACTAGACTTGGATACACTGCTGCACCTGCTGCTGAACCCACACCTGGAAAGACAAAGGTAAAATCCACTCATGGAAATGAGTTTGTTGTGGAAGGAACTTCTATAGGTCAGACACGACCACAAAGAAAGAGGTATGTGTGTCACTATTGTTTTCAAATTGGCCACATTCAACCGTTCTGTTTTAGGAAGTTCAACGATGAAAAGAAGATCTTTGTCAACTCAAAGAAAACAAAAGCCAAAGGAAAGAAAAATCCACCACAAGCCCAAAGGAAAGTCTGGAAGTGGGTTAGAAAAGATGAACTGAAATGTAATGTTGTGTTCACAGCACTGAAAACTAACATCTCAAGTTCATGGTATTTCGACAGTGGATGTTCACGTCACATGACAGGTGACAATGCTTACCTTAACAACTACCAGGTATGTGATGGTGGATGTGTGTCTTTTGGTGGTGGTTCGAAAGGAAAAATTATTGGTAAAGGTACCTTAAATGTTCCCAGTTTACCTTGTTTGAGAAATGTGTTTCATGTTAAAAGTCTTATGGCAAATTTGATTAGCATTAGTCAACTATGTGATGAGAACTTGCATGTTAAGTTTAACAAGGATTCATGTGAGGTTTTTGATACCCAAAATTGTTGTGTAATGAAGGGACAAAGGTCCAGCGATAATTGTTACATTGTGGATGACCCTAAGTGCAACAAGGCACAAATTGTGAAAGTATGTTGTGGCATCAAAAGTTAGGGCATACTAATTTTAAGAATCTTGATAGGTTGTCAAAGTTGGAAGCAGTTCGAGGTCTCCCAAAAATCACACAAAAGGAAAAGGAAGTTTGTGAGAGTTGTCAAAAAGGGAAGCAGATCCATGCCACTCATCGTGCTATCCAACAGACTGAACAACATTATGGTACAACACGATATTTTGAACTGGTTCACATGGATTTGGTAGGACCAATCGGTGTTGAGAGTATTGGAGGTAAACGGTATGTGTATGTTTTAGTGGATGATTTTTCAAGGTATACTTGGACCTTTTTCTTACGTGAAAAATCTGAAGCTATTGATGTCTTTAAAACACTGCTTGCCCGGTTTGCTAACATGTTTGGTGTGAGAATAACAAGAATAAGGTCGGATCATGGACGTGAGTTCGAGAATGTGGCTTTTACAAGGTTTTGCGAGAAGAAAGGAATTTTTTAAGAATTCTCAGCTCCCAAGACCCTACAGCAAAACGGAGTTGTGGAACGAAAGAACCGAACCCTAGTGGAAATGGCAAGAGTGATGTTGGCTTCAAAGAAATTGGCAAAACGCTTCTAGGCAGAAGCTGTGAGCACTGCGTGCCATATCAACAATCGAGTCAACATCAGACCCGGTACGTTCAAAACTCCTTATGAAATCTTGCGTGGTAAGAAGCCAAATCTCAAATACTTCCATGTGTTTGGATGTGCGTGTTCTATACTGAATGACAGAGAATACCTCACAAAGTTTGATGAAAAAAGTGACAAAGGCATCTTTTTGGGGTATTCATTGAATAGTCAAGCTTATCGAGTTTATAACTTGAAAAGCCAAACTATTCAAGAATCTGTAAATGTGGTATTTGATGATGTGAGTAGTATTGCAGATGAGAATGATAGAGAAGGACAGGTGATGGACATTGTGATACTAGCAGAAGATGCAACCTCAGATGCTGAGGCAACAAGAGAAATCACACCACAAACACCCGAAGAACAGAGTGATACCGATGAAGAAGAAACACCCAATAACCAAAGAGAGACTGTGAGCAGTGAACCCTCCAGAAGGATTCACAAAAATCATCCAACCTCCCAAGTAATTGGCAACGTAAGTGACGGCATGACCACAAGAGGTAAACCACCGGTTGACTACCGGAAGATGATTTGCATGTATTCTATTTGCATGTCTCTACCAGGTTTTATGTGCTTTGTGTCGAAACTTGAACCAAAAACGATTAAGCAGGCTTTGCGTGATGAGTTTTGGGTGTTAGCCATGCAAGATGAGCTTAATCAGTTTGTTCGAAGTGATGTTTGGTATCTTGTGCCTAGACCTGCTGACAGGAATGTGATCGGCACAAAGTGGATCTTCAAGAACAAATCTGACGAATGTGGGACAATAGTGAGAAACAAAGCGAGACTTGTGGCGCAAGGATACACTCAAGTCGAAGGTGTTGACTTCGATGACACCTTTACACCAGTTGCTCGCATCGAATCAATACGGCTGCTCCTTGCAATCGCCTGTCATCTCAACATAAAGCTGTATCAGATGGATGTTAAAGGAGCATTCCTCAACGGCATCCTAAAGGAAGAGGTGTATGTAGAGCAGCCAAAAGGTTTTGAAGATCTACACCAACCTCACCACGTCTATAGGTTAAAGAAAGCTCTTTACGGCCTTAAGCAAGCCCCCCGAGCATGGTACGGACATCTAACATCCTTCTTACTTGAGTTTGGATTTGTGAGAGGCTATGCTGACAGAACATTGTTTATTAAAAGAGAAAGTAGTGATAATCTGGTCACTTAAATCTATGTTGATGATATGATTGTTGGTGCTAACTCACAACGTTTGTTAGATGATTTTGCAAGGGCCATGACCACCACGTTCGAGATGAGCATGGTGGGTGAACTAACGTTCTTCTTAGGTATCCAAGTCAAGCAAGAACCAGAGGGAATCTTCATCTCACAAAGAAAGTACGCAAGGGATATGGTGAAGAGGTTCAAATTGGAAGGAACAAAGCACATGCGCACGCCGATGGGATCGAGCGACAAGCTATCGAAAGATAATGCTGGGGAGGCAGTGGATCCAACACTCTACAGATCAATGATTGGAAGCCTCCTATATCTCACCGCGACACGACCTGATATCATGTTCAGTGTTTGTGCCAGGTACCAAGCTGGCCCTAAAGAGTCACATTTGAAGGCAGTTAAACGTGTGATAAGGTATGTGGCTGGAACACTTGATCTTGGCATCTTCTTTTCCAAAGATTCAAACAAAAACCTCGTTGCTTTTAGTGACTCAGATTGGGCAAGGGATGTTGATGATAGGAAAAGTACAAGTGGTGGGTGTTTTTATCTAGAAAATAACTTAGTGTCTTGGCATAGTAGAAAGCAAAATTGTGTGTCTCTATCTACTGCAGAATCAGAGTATGTAACAGCAGGTGGTTGCTGCTCTCAACTACTTTGGTTGAGATAAATGTTGTCAGACTATGGTGTGGCGAGTGATGCGATGGTGATGTATTGCGACAACATCAGTGCAATAAACATATCAAAGAATCCGGTCTAACACTCACGAACCAAACACATCGATATTCGACACCACTTTATTCGCGATTTAGTGGAACAAGAGGTAATTAAGGTAGATTATGTTCCAACCGAGAACCAAATTGCGGATATTTTTACTAAACCTTTGGATTTTGAGAGATTCACCATGTTAAGAAGGTCTCTTGGCCTTTGCCTTCGAAACTAAATGAAAAAGGACGTGTTTGTCGCATAAGGTTCAAAAGAAAAATTCTTGTAGATGAAACTAAACCCTAAACCCTTATCTCCTCCAAACCCTAATTTTCGAATTAAATGGTGGAGATATACTTGAAAGATTTGATTTTTGAGTGATTGGATCTGATTTTTTTTGTATTTATTCACTGCATGAAAATCACATCATCTTCATCACTCCTCATCATCACACCTTGATCTACGTGAGAGACTCTTTGATTCCACAAGTTTTGTGCTTAATTACTTTTGTTTTCTCTCACTATGTCTAACTCAAACACACTTGAGCTCATAAAATAGATCTTGTTAAGCCCCCAATTTCAGGCAGCCATGGCCACCACCTCCACACCCACATTGCCGACAAATCAGGAAGTTCAGGTATTGCCGACTCTGACTGCACCGGCGACAAACCCAGCGACAGAAAGTGTGCCGCCTCGTCCACCAGTTATTTAGACACCGGAAGCCACCAAAGTAGTGCTCAATCCAACGCCCATCTCTTTCATTACCCCACCAGAAGCCGAAAAGTCCACGAGGGAGCATCCGACGAGAAAGAGGAAATCTTTGACTTTGCAGGCTCTTTTGCAGCACATCGAAGAACTGGAAAGCAGTCTTCTTCAGGCTCGCAAAGTCCATGGGGAGTCATCTTCCATCCTGAGCCAAGCCAAAGGGCAAGTGACAGCCCTCCTTTCTTCCCAAAAAGGGGGAGATTATGCTGCTGAAGATGCTGATGGAGTAGGGGACAAGGACAAGGAGTCTTTGAGTCAGGGGAGTTTGTTTTTTGATGATGGATGGTTTAGAGTTTGTGTAGCTGTTCTCTTAAGCTTGCAATTTTTTTATTTTATTTTGGGTGTTGCTTGCTATAATGTTACATCTGCGGGGGGAGATCACAACAAGGGAGCAAGGGGGAGCAGCTTGTTGTTTTGGTTTTGTGAACAAAGGCAAAAAGGGGGAGTTTGTTAGTATCGATTATTTTTAGAAGTTTGCTCTTTCTTCACATTGTGTTTGTAGGATATGACCAAGTCAAGGGTTGGAAGTCTTGAAGCTTGAAACAAAGAAATGAAGGAACGTTCTCAGTTGAGAGAAAGAAGGAGCAAGAGAAGATAAGGAGAGAGAGAGGAGGAGGAGTTGTTGGAAGCTCCTAAATTCAAGGGAAGGAGTGGACAAAGTGGAGTAAATACAACAAACTTTCCAACGGCCACTTGTCCACTATCAAATCCCACGACTTCAACCTTGGGAATCAAGATTCGAAGCTTATAAATACAAGGGTGAAGTCTCAGATCAAGGCACGAACTCAGAGAGAAGAAATCAAGCTTTTAGAGTGATCTGTGTTGGAGTGTTGTTTCTTGTGTTAGGACAACATTAGCTATAGCATTCTTTGTCTTGTTGGATTTCGGAGTATAGCTCTTGAATCCAGTTTGTGTTTGTTAGTGAGAGTGTCTAGAGTTTAATACCTAGTTCATTGTAAAGGTATTGAACATGAGTGTCATTCTTCCTTTAGTCATTTTGCCATAAGGCGTTCTTCAAGTTATTTTATAACTTGACGAAATTTTACCAAAAATTGTGTTCGTTTATTTCCGCTGCAAAGATTTACTCTGTGCTAAGTAACACACTAACTAGCACAGAGTAAATCTTTGCAGCGGAAATAAACGAACACAATTTTTGGTAAAATTTCGTCAAGTTATAAAATAACTTGAAGAACGCCTTATAGCAAAATGACTAAAGGGAGAATGACACTCACGTTCAATACCTTTACAATGAACTAGGTATTAAACTCTAGACACTCTCACTAACAAACACAAACTGGATTCAAGAGCTATACTCCGAAATCCAATAAAACAAAGAATGCTATAGCTAATGTTGTCCTAACACAAGAAACAGCACTCCAACACAGATCACTCTAAAAGTTTGATTTCTTCTCTCTGAGTTCGTGCCTTGATCTGAGACTGCACCCTTGTATTTATAAGCTTCGAATCTTGATTCCCAAGGTTGAAGTCGTGGGATTTGATAGTGGACAAGTGGCCGTTGGAAAGTTTGTTGTATTCACTCCACTTTGTCCACTCCTTTCTTTGAATTTAGGAGCTTCCAACAACTCCTCTCTCTCTCTCCTTATCTTCTCTTGCTCCTTCTTTCTCTCAACTGAGAACGTTCCTTCCTTTCCTTGTTTCGACCTTCAAGACTTCCAACCCTTGACTTGGTCATATCCTACAAACACAATGTGAAGAAAGAGCAAAATTCTAAAAATAATCGACACTAACAAACTCCCCTTTTTTGCCTTTCTTCACAAAACCAAAACAACAAGCTGCTCCCCCTTGCTCCCTTGCTGTGATCTCCCCATGCAGATGTAACATTATAGCAAGCAACACCCAAAAAAAAAAAATTGCAAGCTTAAGAGAACAGCTACACAAACTTTAAACCATCCATCATCAAAAAACAAACTCCCCCTGACTCAAAGACTCCTTGTCCTTGTCCCCTGCTCCATCAGCATCTTCAGCAACATAATCTCCCCCTTTTTGGGAAGAAAGGAGGGCTGTCACTTGCTCTTTGGCTTGGCTCAGGATGAAAGATGACTCCCCATGGACTTTGCGAGCCTGAAGAAGACTGCTTTCCAGTTCTTCGATGTGCTGCAAAAGAGCCTGCAAAGTCAAAGATTTCCTCTTTCTCATCGGATGCTCCCTCGTGGACTTTTCAGCTTCTGGTGGGGTAATGAAAGAGATAGGCGTTGGATTGAGCACTACTTTGGTGGCTTCCGGTGTCTGAATAACTGGTGGATGAGGCGGCACACTTTCTGTCGCTGGGTTTGTCGCCGGTGCAGTCAGAGTCGGCAATACCTGAACTTCCTGATTTGCCGGCAATGTGGGTGTGGAGGTGGTGGCTATGGCTGCCTGAAATTGGGGGCTTAACAAGATCTGTTTTATGAGCTCAAGTGTGTTTGGGTTAGACATAGTGAGAGAAAACAAAAGTAATTAAGCACAAAACTTGTGGAATGAAAGAGTCTCTCACGTAGATCAAGGTGTGATGATGAGGAGTGATGAAGATGATGTGGTTTTCATGCATGAATAAATACAAAAAAAATCAGATCCAATCACTCAAAAATCAAATCTTTCAAGTATATCTCCACCATTTAATTCGAAAATTAGGGTTTGGAGGATATTAAGATAGAGATAAGCTCAAATCAATAACAAGATATGCGTCAAAAATACAGAACCTGCGGATAGAGAGAGAATCCCATAAAAAACGGAAGCAAATAACTTCCCAGGTTTTCCAGAATTTTTGAATTAAATTAGGAATCCTTTATAATAAAACAAACTTACTAAACGATTCCTAATAATAATCCACAAGATAGTAGCTATAATTCCTTGAATAATATTTTGAACAAGATAGCTGCCGTGAAGTGAAATTCTGTGATTTTGGGCGCCACTTACCGGCGATTCACAAGCATTCATATTTGCACTGCGCCCTCTCTTGCCGCGTTCTGAAGATCTGTCCGCGGTCGTCCCTCCATCCTTAGCCTGCCGGCGATAATTGAGTCCTCATATTTCACCATTGGAAAGTCGAGAGTCCTAATTTTGTAGCATCGCACAATTATATTGAAGCATTAATATGTCATTCAAACTTTTTTTTATGGATTTCTTTTGTTGACCCATGTTTAACTGTCTGTGTTAGGCTTAATTTAAGTGTTAAGCATATTTCATTAGCTTGTTTTCATTCTTCCACTCATTGCCCCCCTTTTTTTTACGTGTTTTGGGTTTTCTTTTCCTGGTTTTGTTTCCTTTTTTTATGTTTTTTTTTTCCTATTTTTTTGTATTTTTTACATTTTTTTTATGTATTTTCTTTTTTTTTTCAGTATTATTTTTTTCATTTTAGCATTTCTTTTTATTGCTTTTCTTTTGTGTTTTTTTTTTTCTATCCATATAGTTCCAATTAGATAGAGTTTATTAATTTATTTGATTATTATTTTAAATATGTTTAGTCACATATAGAATTAAATAGATCAAATTGCTAATTAAAAATTTAAATATAATAAATAAATTACATTGGTCATGCGTACAACGTACGCTCCGCAGATCCAGTTCTGCGATTCACTTAGTGCTATATTTTCTGGCGTTCTTATGAGAAAGATTTGAGTATTTTTCTATTTATTTTATTTCTATTCTGATGATAAGTATGCTTTTTTTTTTTTTTGTTTTTTGTTTTTTTTGGCTACAAACCGGAGTTTCTTTATCTTTATTTATTTTGTTCGTATGGATTCATGATTTTAATTTTACTTGATTTTAGGTTGCAGTTGATATTGATTATCATCAGAATATATGTTGACATCCCAGCGGAATGAATTGACCTATTTTACCCAATATATCCAACACAAAATTGAATCAGCCGTACATAATATATTTATGCTAAAATTTGGATGAACATGGAAACCATTAAATTATTAATAATTTCCAATTTATCTATCTATTATATAATAGGATTAAGCCTTAACCTATGTGGCATATCTAAAATCTCACCATTTCAAAATTTACCATATATAATCTACATCATTTATTAATTAATTAACTATTACATTCTATATAAAGATTCATTAATCATAATAAATATAATTAATAATAAATGTATATATATAATAATATTAACATTACATATAATCTAAATTAATAAATTTTATTATTTATTTTTTCTAGATAAAAATTAGATTTACATGTCTCGTAAGAAAAAAATTATAATCTATATACGATAAATTATTTTAATTGAATGTTAGTGATTAGGTGTATATTTGTTATTAATTTTATATTTCTCAATAGCGTACATATATGTATATGTTGCAATATATTATATTGTATGAATATATATATATATATATACATATATATATATATATTATATATGTATATGTTGCAATATATGTATATGTATATGTTGCAATATATATACATATATATATACATATATATATTATATATGTATATGTTGCAATATATTATATTGTATGAATATATATATATATATATACATATATATATATAATATTTATATTCTTAATTTTCAATAAAATTAAGTTTGAATTGAGACATGCACGTATATGTAAATTATAAACGGGTCCGGTCATTGATTTACATGTTTGCATAATAAGGCACAAATTCTATAAACTGATTACTTTAAAACAAAATCTTATTTTATGTCTATCAAAATAATTAAAATTTTATTTTTATTTTTTATAAAATAAATCCATACATTTTATTTATATAGGGAAGAAAAATATATTTTTCATTTATGCAAACTTTATTTGTTTCTGTTCGTCCAATAATAATAATAATAATAATAATAATAATAATAATAGATAAATTATGAAATTAATAATGCATAAATGAAGAATTTAGATAAAGAACAATAGAGGATATGGTGTTAAAATATATTAGAAATCTTTAATCATGTATCAAATTTATAATAATCTCAATCGAGTGAAGAATCGTATCATTCACCTCATTTCACATTGAGTATTTTTATAAGATTTCACCAAAATAAAACTTATATAAGAATAAGATTTTGCTCTCCAAATTAAAAACCTACATTTAATTGGCGGAATGATTGAGACTAATACAATTTGAATTGTTTTGTCAATTTAATTTGACCAAATTTATTTAATTAAATACATGGTCTAATTAATTTAATTTGAAAAAATAAATTGGTTTGATTAAGTAAATTATTTCTTCAATTTAATTTGATTATAAAATAATATATTTTGTATAAAATTTTAAAAATAAAATTTGGATTCAACATAGATTTTTTTATGAAAATCTATCAATTAAATTACTAAATAAATTAATACAATTTGAATCTCGTGTCAACTTTCTTAAGCTACACACGAGATGATTTTCAAAACTTAGTTATGGTCTTTCAAACTTCAAACGAGATAATGTTCACGAGTCAATTTTATTCTTTCAATTTTTAGACGGAATGATGCTCGAAACTCAAGATTTGAAGATAATTAATGTTCACGAGTCCATTTTATTCTTTCAAATGTCAAACGAAATGATGCTCGAAACTCAATTATGATATTTCAAACTCCACATGAAATAATGCACAAAAAATTGTTAAGATTTTTCAAGCTGCATACAAGATGATGTTTAGAAGTTAGTTATGATCTTACAAGCTAAAGATGATAATGATCTTTAAAGCTACACACAAGATAATTCTTGTAACTTAATTGTGGTCATTCAAAGTTCAAATGAGATGATACTCACAAGTTAAATTTATTTTTTTAAACTCCAAACGAGATGATTCTTGGAACCCAATTATAATATTTAGAACTAATAATGCATAAAAGTTTGTCAAGATTTTTTCAAGTTCCATACAAAATGATGTTTACAAGTTAGTTATGATGTTAGAAGTTCCAAATCATACAATCTCACAAGTCAACTTTAATTTTTAAAGCTTCAGATAGTGATGTTAAAAAAAACTTGACGCATAAAAGTTCATTTTTTGTATTTTAAGGTATAGACGAGATGATACTCAAAAGTCTGATGTTCAAACGTTAGTTGTCGTCTTCCGAAATTTAGATTATGATATGATCCTACAAGGTTCAGACGAGATGATACTCAAATGAAATAAAATTATAAAAATCAATACATTTTTCAAAATATTATTAAATAAAAATTTACATAAAAAGAATAATTATTATTCTAACAAAAGGTTAACATTTAATTGAGGAATATGATTCAAATTAATATAATTTCAACTATATTACCTTAAATTAAATAAATTTAAAAATAATTTATATAATAAGATAAAATAATTTCCCGTCGAATTTCGACGGGTTGCGCACTAGTATTGGTAACACATTTAATTATCTTCGTTTTCCTTCAACAGTAGTACGAAGCATTCTTCCCCTGCCTAAATCAAAATCCTTTCAGCAACCCTCTTTGGTCTTCGGCCAACCAAATTAAATCCTGAGCGTTCTCCACACAATACCATATACAACTGTCATATTAATGTCGACGTATGCTCTGATATCATAGCTGTTAAGTATTTGTACAGATATATCTATAAGGGACATGATAGGGTGACAGTTCATATAACCCAAGATGATGAGCCACATCTAATTTATTGACATAAATTTTTTTTAAGATGCACGATGGGTATCTGCACAAGAAGCAATGCGGAGAATTTATGAATTTGGCCTAAATAATAATTCTCCAGCGGTTATCAGCTCCACCTTCCTAATAAATAGTTTGTATCCTATCACACATCCCAAAATCTGCCGAAACTTTTATTGTGGGATCATGTTTAAAAAACAATGCTAACTGAATATTTTTCTGTGTGCTACAAGTGAAAAGGCAAGGCAGTATCTCGACAGAGAATTTTTAGAGCATTACGTATGGAATAAGACATGCTATTTTTGGATAGAAAGGTAGAAAATTGGCATTATTGTACTGTATAAGTGCAGTAAGTCCAATTAAAGGAGAAAGATATTATGAAAAACTATTGTTGAATCATGTTAGGGGACCAACCTCTTTCCAACATTTATTGATGGTTAATGGTATAGAATGCTCAACATTCAAAGAAGCGGCACAAAAAAGGGGTTTATTAGAAGCTGATCAAGCATTTTCGATTGCATGAATGAGGGCAATAACATTTGAAATGCCAAATGAAGTACGCAAGTTGTTTGCAACAATCTTGGTACATTGTGCATCGACAGATGTAAGAAACAGTTTGTCTCAAAGTGACTAAATCTACAAAGGTGGTGTTCCAATAACTTACTTCACAACATAAAAAGGAGATTTCACTATCCACAGCTATGGTCTATCATCTAATAATATTCAAGTCCATCCTCATCATGCATCTTGGTTCTTTGCAGTTTCCAGTTAGCTTTTATTTGTACCACTAGATAAAGATTCATTTAGACTAAGCTTGGTGATAGAAATAATGATAAACAGACAAGGATTACCTACCTTGATTGCATCAATATTTTTTTGTCTAATGATCTGCTGGTGATTGGAGGGAGGTAACTTTGACAAAAGCATCTCGATGAGTTTTCATAGCCATTGCTGCAGTTGCAGTAACATGGATTGCAACTTCATCATCACTTTGGTCAAGGGGAACACTGAAGGCAGCCAGCATGGAGCCCAACATCTGTTGCGGGATAATAAACTGACCAAAATGTGAGTAGAACGTCAAAAGGGTCTATACATCCTAGATAATGTCCTTATATTATGTACGATGCTATGTGGATGAATATTTTTCTTCAATCAAAGAGGTAAATTAAGATTTCTTATTTAAACACTTACTATAATTTATATTAAAAAATACGGTATCACGTAATTATAATAATTATATATTTTCATAGGGTAAAACAGACTCCATATACTATAGAGGATTAAACACATAAGTGTACACAGAATGCGCTTTATGATGATGCTCAAGTCTATAAAATTCGACCAACAAGAAAATCTTAATATTGTAGCAAATGCAATCCAAAAGACGCAACCAATGGAAAGCATCAATATTGGAGAAATAGAAGAAAAACCAACTCAAGAGGAAGAAAAGAAACATTCACCCGAGGAAAAAAAATAATAATAACGTCTAGAAATAAAAAATCTACAATTGAGTTGTAACCTACGGAACCGCAAAAGAAAAAAAAAAGAGTAGCCAAGAAAAAATTTGATGACTACCTTGAGATTACAAGTGGCGATGATCTGCCGCTGAACAACATTATGTTGCAAACCAAAAATAAGAATAAAAGATCCTCAACCGTCAAAATCAAACAAGAAAAGATTTAAAATTCGTCTTGGTTCGTACTTAGATAATTTAGGATGTTTTCCATAGATTTTTTTTTTTGCATTTTTATTTAGAGGTATATTATGAATATTACTTTCGTACATTTAAATTTATTCATTAGTAATTTCATATATTGATTCCTTTTTTAAATTTCAATTATAGTCAAATGAATAAGCCAAATTAATAAATACGATTAATCAATAAAATATTCAAAACTATATAATTAGGGTAAATGGCCTGTAAAACCACGAACTTTGAACGAATTCTGGTTTTAACCTCTAACAAAAGATTCTGCCTATAAAACCATGAATTTTGAAATCTTTCTAATTTTGATTACGGGATAAATTTCGGACGGCTTATGTGACATTTTAATCTATTTCCTTTAGCCATTTCCCCCAAAATCTTTTAATTAAATGCCCTAATTCTCAAAATCTATTTCATTTAGTCATTTCCTATGTTGCATAGGTACGAAGGTGCGGATGCGGGGGCGATACGATACGAGTACGGGGATACGAGTTTTTAAAAATTACAGGGTGCGATTCGGCAATGATACATCTAATTATTAAAATTTTATGATATATAATGTTTATAAAATATATACAAATTAAATTTTCTTAAATTAATTATATGTAATTTACATTTTATTTTACCCAAAAGTTAAGTATTTTCAATTATATAAGTTAATTTAGCAACAATATAACGATTCAAATATTATTAGTCCAATATATAAGTCATAACTGTAAATAAAATTATCAAAATAACCTTATGTAGGCCTTTCGTGCACGAGATACGTGAATTTCGCCTATGGAATTTGCGAATCCGATTTATTTTAAAAATTGTTTTAAAAGATACGCCACGTGGCGAATCGGGTGCGAATCCGACGAGAATCCGAGAGAATCGCACCCTAAAAGAATCTGATTCGCCGTACATGCTAATTTTTGAAGAATCCGTGCATCATAGGTCATTTCCCCCAAAATCTCTCCAGAGTCGGAGGAAGCATTCAAGTAAGAAATCCTCAACTATTCGGTGGAATCCTTGGGCAATTGCTTAGGTTATTAGTCAGAATCATTTCGATCATTTCCTCTAATTGCTTTCTTATCTTTCATCCTATTATTATAATAGCTTTATTTATTTCTAAATTATTTTGGCATTCGGTGGAATCAATAACATCATCATATTGCTTCCTGCTTGTCTTTAAGTTAAATGATGTCGTTTTGTATTTTTAAAAGAACGACGTCGTTTTTGTGTCATCGTCGATTAAGCCATGTTGGATTTCAGGCTGCCAATTCAGCCTATTTTTGGTCGGAAATTTATCCCGTAGTCAAAATCAGAAAAATTTCAAAATTCGTGATTTTACATGGAGAAACTTTTGTTAGAGGTTAAAACCAGAATTCGCTCAAAGTTCGTGGTTTTACAGGTCATTAACTCTAACATTTATGTATTTTATTTAGGTAGTATTAGAGCATCAGCATCGCTGGGTGCGAAGGCCGGATCGAACTCGGCCTATCGCACCCAGCGCCGATGCTGCACCCGGGAGCGAAGGGAGGGGGGGCGTTCGAACGCACTCGGCAATAGTGGGAGCGAAGGAAATGGGTGAACAACACGCGCCCATTTCCGAAAAAAAAAATCGAATTAAAAAAAAATAATTTTAAACTGTCATTTGACCGTTGAAGCCAACGGTCTTCTCGGCCATATTTTTGTTTTTTTGTTTTTTTTTTCCTTTTTCACCTATATATATTCCCTTCCTCAATCACAAACACTACATCAAACTACTCATTTTCTCTTCAATTCTTAAAAAAATGTCTTCATCCACCAATTCTTCCAACAATAATTCTTCCTCAAATTCTTCATCCGACGAAGAAGTTCATGTTGATCCCGCACAACTTCCTCCTCTTCCCGATCCTACTCAAGCCCCCGATTTATTTTTTATGAGATGTGCTGTGAATTTTATGACAGTGGCAAGTTCATATCGTTTCGATCCACCTCTACCACGCCCGAGAAAGAAGCGGACAGTGGTTCGTCGTGACCGTGAAGGTGGAGCCGAGTGCCTCCATCGCGATTATTTCGCCGTCGAGCTTGTTTATGGGCAACAATTCTTTCGCCGTCGATTTCGCATGAGCCGGGAGTTGTTTCTACGCATGGTCAATATTGCGCTAGAAGTCGATCCTTACTTCCAACAACGTCCGGATGCTATTGGCCGCTTAAGCTTCTCCCCGATCCAGAAGTGCACTGCCGCTGTTCGACAATTGGCATACGGATGTTTTAGCGGGGCATGAAGCGGCTGTGCACTTCCTCGCCAACAATTCTCACCACACTCGAGGATACTACTTAACAGACGGCATCTATCCGGACTGGCCGGTGTTCGTGAAGAGCTTCCAGTTTCCGAACGATGAAAAGAAGCGGAGGTTCAAGGTGATGCAAGAAGCTGCAAGGAAGGATATTGAACGAGCTTTCGGTGTTCTTCAGGCTCGGTGGGGTATAATTAAAGGACCGTCACGTTTGTGGAAGGCGGAGCAAATGAGTTCGATCATGTTTGCATGCATCATATTGCACAACATGATCATTGAGGATGAAGGTGGAAATGCAAGTAATTTTGACGGTGACGACGGCGAGGGACCAAGTTCTACTCCTCAAACACAATTCAATTCCGGAGCACCACCGGAGTTCGCCGCCTATTTGGCACGGAATGCAAGCTTGAAGGATGTACGATTGCATGCTCGCCTCCGCGATGATTTGGTTGAACATATATGGGCACGCTTTGGTCCGGTTGACCCGTAGTTCGACGGCTTTAAATTTTTCGAAAATTGGATGTTTTAAATATTTGTTGTTTTTTATTTTTATTTGTAATGTTTGGATTTTTAGTTGAATGAATTTTATGTTGTTAAAATTGAAGTTGTTTAATTTAAATTAAAAAAAAATAAAAGTAAAGAGAAAATGAAATTAAAATCTATTGAACCCGGGCGGGTGCAATACCATTGTTGGAGTGAGTGCAATAGAAGTGGGACCATGTCTATTGCACCCACTCCGGGTGCAAGCATTGTGGATGCTCTTAAAATGACGTGTTAAACGTACTGCTAGTAATTAAAAGGCTAAAGTAATGATATTTAAAACACTATCTCTAATTAAACATAATCAAATTTTCATCTTCTTCTCCCCGCCTGTTTCTGTTCCAAACACTAAAGTCAACCAAACAATCTGCAGTTTAATTTGAGATGGCAGCTTATGCAGCTCTCGTTTCTCTCTTGAACAATATTCAGCAGATGATGAATCATCCTACCCTTTCCACTTCTTTCGACAACATTCAGATCCAATCCCTTGAGAAGAAGGCTGCTTTGTTGCTTGATTTCACAGAGACCTATAATTATGTTGGTGGAGGTAGTGAAGAAGCAGAAGATCTGGAAAGCCTAATCGCATCTGCAGCTCATACGGCTGAAGATATGATTGAATCTCACATCGTCAATCAAATCCTTCCTCTATCAGCTCATGATCGAGAAGCGGCTTTGAGTTTCCCGTTGTATCTAAAGAAAAAAAGGGCAATTGAAGAGAAAAATGCACCAGCAGTTGGAAATGGATGCTGGATCAATTTCATGCAGCTCATTAAGAATCAATTGGAGAGAAAGAAGAGGCAATTGAAAAAAAAAACGCACCAAGCAAACCTCAGGTGCTTGGAGTATCTGCGGCAGATAATTGAAGACATGGATGCTATCATCCAAAAGGCCAATGAGTTGAAGGACAAACAGAGATTCACAGAGGAGCATTCAACACCTCCTCTTACTCTTAGTCTTACTCAGACCAGAGAAGAAACTGCTATGGTGGGATGTGGTGATGAGTTGATTCAACTTCTCGACCAGCTCACTGGTCATCGATCCAATCGGCATATCATCTCAATCGTCGGTATGGGCGGCATGGGTAAGACTACTCTTGCCAAAAATATTTATTCAAATCAACTCATAATCGAACACTTTGATATTCGTCCTTGGGCTACCGTATCTCAACAAGACAATGCTAAACAAATTCTTCAACAACTTCTTTCTGGACAAGAAAAATCCTCCGATCAAGATGTAGATAAATTAGGAGAACAATTGCATAAAACTTTGTTTGGTAGAAGATACTTGATCATATTAGATGACATATGGAGTGTTGAATCTTGGGATGAAGTGAATCGTTTCTTTCCCGATAACAGAAATGGAAGTCGGATTCTTCTAACTACTAGGTTGTCAGATGTGGCTAACAATTGTGGCTCTTCTTGCTTTCCGAAGAATCTTCTAGATGAGAATGAAAGTTGGGAATTATTCTGTAAGAAGGCATTCCAAAATGAAGATTGTCCCACTGAACTAGAGGAAGTTGGAAGGAAGATTGTTAAATTATGCAAAGGACTAGCATTGTCCATTGTTGTGATTGGTGGGAGTCTCCTAAAGTCTCCTAGGACAGTAGGATATTGGAAGAGTGTTGCCAAAGATATAGAATCGAGTCCCAACTCAAAAGCGAAAGAAGAAAGCTTAGATGTATTGTTATCAAGTTATAACCACTTGCCTCCTCATCTAAAGCCTTGCTTCCTTCATATTGGAGTTCTTAAGCATATAAATTATGCAAACCTCAATATTTTGAGAATCATCCAACTTTGGGTTGCTGAGGGATTTTTGAAATCAAATGGAGGCCGAGTTTTGGAAGAGATTGCAGAGGATTACTTGAAGGCACTTGTTGATAGAAATCTGATATTGGTCAGCAGACGAAGTAAAAATGGGAAGATGAAAAGTTGTGATATTCATGATCTTTTAAGAGACCTGTGCTTAAAAGTGGCGGAGCAACAAGGGTTTTTTCATGTGATCACTCAAGGCCCTGTACTAGGCACAGAACGTCGCCTCACATACGTCGGGAGGGAAACTGCCACACCCCTACTCGCACGCTCTATCATGGACTTTGTTATTGACGAGCAGGAGTGTTATAAACATAGATTGTTAAGAATTGGGCATGCGCTCCGTGACACAGCAGTTGAAGAATCATTAAATGAGCATGTTAACTTGCGCTACCTTGCTTTGTTGGGATCTGGTTACAGGGTTGTGTTGCTTCCTAGTTCAGTATCCTTGGCATGGAATCTGCAAGCTTTAATCTTTGACAAATATTCATCGGAAGTTGTTGCACCAATTGAAATATGGAAGATGCGGCAGCTTAGGCATATCAAGTGTCGTCGAATTTATCTTCCTCATCCTGACGGACAAGATGAGTTGTTAATCTTGGAACATTTTCAGAGTCTTGGGAAAGCAGTGAATTTGAGGTTGAGTGAGGATGTGTGCAACATCATTCCCAACATCAAGAAATTACATCTTGAATATGATGGTAGGTTGGAAGGATTCGATGATAGTTTGAAGAAGTGTTTGTGTAACCTTGATCGCTTGCATAAACTTGAATCACTCAAACTGAGAGGCGACAGTGGGTGGTGGGTTTATGAGATGAATGAGATGCTCACATTTCCCAGTTTGCTAAACAAGTTGAGCTTGAAGTATTTCGAATTTGAATGGGATGATGATCTGAGAATGATTGGTTCGCTGCCCATACTGGAAGTTCTCGAGGTAGCAAGTAACTGGAATTGCAGCACGTGGAGTCCTGTTGATGGGCAATTTCAACGCCTCAAGTTCTTGAGATTGTATAGTTGTGATCTGAGATGTTGGAATGCAGATAGTTGTCATTTCCCAGTTCTGGAGAAGCTTGTTCTAAATTTTCTACTTTACTTGGAAGAGATCCCATGGGGTATTGGTGACATACCAACACTCAAACTTATTCATGTGGAACTCTGTAGTAACTCTGCCGCGATTTCAACAATCAAAATAAAAGACGAGCAACTCGAGTGTCAGGGCAATGATGACCTTCAAATCCAAATTCGCGTCCACAATTATAAACTGGAGAGTTTCATGGCAATGGTGGAAACAGAGGGCTTGACACTCAATAATGTTCAATTTCATCAATATGATTGATTTTCTTTCTTTTGTTTGGTACATGTACATCTTGTGAAAAAATCTTAATCCTATCATGATTTGTTTGTGTGGTGCATCCAAATGTTTTTGTCTAAGTTTTTATCATTCTTTCACTTCTAGGAGAGCCGTTGAAGTGTCCATTCAAATTTTATTTCTGTGATTATCCTGCCCATTAGATGCTTATTTCACTAGTTGTTTTGTTGTTTAACTTATCTCCTATTTTCTTTTCTGTGGTGAAATTGTTGTTCTGCATATATATGAGAACATGCTGTGAATGTTAAATTTGTATTGTTAAAGATTATGCATATGATGTGATTTATATCTATATTAGTTAAAGTAGGATGGTTGGTTGCTGCTATCTGTTTTTTCTCGACTGTGAGGATTGTTGTTTCAGTCCACTACACAAGAATAAATGAAATTGTAACAGCTAACCTGTTTTGTGGAATTCTTGTGGATGATTGATTGTGATCTTAAGATTTATAGAGTGGTTTTAACATATATTGTTGTAAAAAGTGAATGCCAACGTGATTGGCTGGATGATAAATCTGACATAATTTTGTTTAATAATCTGACTAATTCTAATTTTGTTATATAAATATTAAATAGAATTAAAATAATAAATAAATAAGTTGTTAATCTGTTGAGATGTAATTCCAGCAGCCACATTAGCAGCACTATCATATATATGATCCCCTCCTCACATTCTGAATCTTTCCAGCTCCTTGATTGCCCGAGAATGTCAACTTGTATGAATAAAGCATCATCAGCAACACCAAGGTGTTCCATGCTGTGCAAAGGATAAGACTGAAAAGAAACATCAATCACCAATAATCTTTGCAGGCATCTTTGAAATGATGAAATCGATTTGCATCCCTCAGGATGATCACACGTCCAGTGATCTTCGAGATTAACTTAATAGCCATATGGCAATCCCCACAAACTCTCAGGTTTAGGTACCTCGTCAGGCAACTTCATAAGTCCAACTTTTCACTGTGATTCCTCTTCCACGTCATGGAGGGGCAAAGGGCTATATCCAGCTTCTCTTAACATTCCACTAGATAAAGATTCATTTAGACTAGCTTAGTGATAGAAATAATGATAAACAGACAAGGATTACCTACTTTGATTGCATCAATGTTTTTTTGTCTAATGATCTGCTGGTGCTTGGAGGGAGGTAACTTTGACAAAAGCATCTCTATGAGTTTTCATAGCCATTGCTGCAGTAACGTGGATTGCAACTTCATCATCACTTTGGTCAAGGGGAACACTGAAGGCAGCCAGCAATCGGAGAATCACAACATCTGTTGCAGGATAATAAACTGACCAAAATGCAAGTAGAACGTCGAAAAGGGTCTATACATCCTAGAAAGCTAGCAAAATCATTCATTGAAATATTTTAAATCTTGTTATTCTGGTATTATTGAATTTATCAAATCCTAACCATCATTTGCTAAACTATCTGCAGGAGTAACTTAATTATGTGTCATGCGAGTATAAAATGGGATGAGATTTATAAAGGCTATGTCTCAAGTAAAGAAGATGGGGCCAATGAGAAGCAAGGAAATAGTGATAGAGCATCCTCTAGTTGTCAGCTGCACCTGCACATCAAGTCTTACTCGGATTTGCTAGCCTTTTCTTTGAATTGCTCCTGCATGTTTTTCATAAGGTTATCACCAGTCCCCATCATCTATTAATTCCACGATTGTTCCTTATGAAATCCTCAGCTGACATCTTCATGAACAGAAGAAAACTGTAAGAAGCTATAAGAAAAAGATTAAACCACACTAAAAAAGCCCATCACCCGTCACCGTACCTTAATCTTAACCATAGGGTTATGTGCATCTGAGCATTATAACAGAGTAGGCAAGCACATAAGCTGTGTCGGCACTTATAAATTAAGGTTTTTGGATTACATTTGCAGTACCGTTCAGCGAACTTTTCCATAATACGATCGATCTTCTGTGCTTCACTTGGAAGTCTAAAGCCTTGTAGGAAGAGTCTTACTGCCTCGTCAAACTCCACATCTTGAAAATCAAAGGAATCAACATATGCATGCATCACTTTCAGTGATAAATCTTCCCTTTCACCCAAATATCAGACTTTTATTTAAGCCAGGAGCATTCTTAAGGAACGCTGCTATATATCTCTTCTGGAGAGTCCCCCACCTTATTAGCATTTATCAGGAACTGAATATCTTTCTTGGGACTACGATTAAATAGAGAGATGCCCTCCTGCAATATAATTAATTTAGGAGATCACTGTTATACTTGGAAGTCACAACTTGTTACTGCAGTAAACAAACTTATTTATGGAATTGGACCTGAAGTTCAAGTTTATATATATGCACGATGCTGCTCAATTTTTAAGACATCAGAAACTTCACTTGCTTCAGAGTGACTATCTGATGCTTCGGATGATTCATCTACATTGCCATCTGCGTTTGCCAGAGGAGCACTTCCAGGATCAGAACTGTTATCCACAACTTCAAGTTTATTTAGAGAGTGAGTGTCAGGAATCCACAATTGTTTGTTCATCCAGTCACCCATGCACTTCAAAATACCAACCAAGCATCTCATAGCTTGACTTGCCACAACCCCATATGCAGCACTAGATGTCAACTTCTATGAATAAAGCATCATCGGCAACACCTAGAAACCCAAGGTGTTCCAGATGCGCACTGTCCTTTGAATTTTTCTCTTTACCATGCTGTGCAAAGGATAAGACTGAAAAGAAAAATCAATCACCAATAATCTTTGCAGGAACAAAGTCCATCTTTGAAATGATGAAATCGATTTGCATCCCTCAGGATAATCTCACGTCCAGTGATCTTCGAGATTAACTTAATAGCCGTATGGCAATCCCCACAAACTCTCAGGTTTTTCATAACTCGAATAGGTACCTCGTCAGGCAACTTCATAAGTCCAAACGCCACAGCCAACTTTTCACTGTGATGTCTTAAGTTTAGTTCCTTTTCTTCCTCTTCCACATCATGGAGGGCAAAGGCTCCATCAGGGCTATATCCAGATTCTCTTAACATTCCACTTAGATTCTCCCACATTTTAATAATCAAAGCATGTTCAGGGTGAGGTGTGCTCTCTCCACCAGTGAACATATGCACTTCTTTCTCAACCTCAATCCAACTACAACCAGGTGATTTGCTCACCTTCCTACACTTCATTTTCTTCCTCAACTTAGCAACATCGTCCCATCTACCTTTGGACGCATAAATATTTGATAATAGGACAAAAGGACCAGCATTTTGGGGCTCAAGTTGCGCAAGTTTCTTCGCAGCAACTTCTGCAAGATCAGAATTCATGTGGTTCCTACATGCACCCATCAGAGAACCCCAAACAATTGCATCCGCCTCTACAAGCATTTCATTTATCAAATTATACGCCTCATTCAGTTGGCCGGCTCGCCCAAGCATATCAACCATGCAAGCATAGTGCGCAGTGGTTGGTTCAATCATATACTTTGGCTTCATGGACTCAAATATTTCCTTCCCTTCCTTCACTTTTCCACTGTAACTGCAACCGGATAGAACTCCAATGAATGTAATATCATCTGCTTGAATACCTGATAAATCCATTTCTCTAAACACTTGCAGAGCCTCATCCCCCAAGCCATGTTGAGCATAACCACTAATAAGAGAGTTCCACATCACTATATCCTTGCACCGAGATCTATCAAATACTACTTTCGCCCTGAAAACATCACCACATTTCATATACATAGTCATCAAAGTAGATGACAAATATACATCATCATCAAATTTAGACCTCAATACTTGGGCATGAATCTGTTTACCGTGATCCAGAGTGGCAAGACTGGCACAAATCGAAAGAACACTGATTAATGATGGGAAATGTGGTTTAACTCTCTCACTCTGCATCACACGAAACAGACCAAGTGCCTCTAATTCAAACCCGTTCCGCTCATAAATCTTAATCATAGCCTCCCAGGTTCCATTGTCCTTTTCTCTCATCAGGTCAAAAACTTTCCTTGCTCTGGAAACTTCTCCATTCTCGCCCAACCCAATAATCATTGCATTGCAAGCGACTACTGATTTGACTGGCATAGCCTTGAAAAGCTCCCACGCATCCTCAGTCCTCGCACAGTGAATGTAGCCCATAAGCATTGCCGTCCAAGTGACTTCATTTTTTTCAGGCATGACCTCAAAGAGTTTCCTAGCAATATCTGCCTTCCCATTCTGTACATAACCTGAGATCATTGTTGTCCACGAAACTACATTTCTCTGCTTCATGCAATCAAAAATCTCCCGTGCCTCATCCAACTGACCTTTCGAGCATAGCCCTCCTAGCATAGTAGTTCTGGCGACAACATCCTTCACAGGCATCAGATCATAGAGTCTTCGAGCCTCATCTATTCTGTCTTCACGGATCAGCCCATTCAGCATTACTGTCCATGATATAACGTTCTTCTCTGGCATCTGCCAAAACAATGCCTCTGCCTCCCGAACCATCCCCTCTTCAACATACCCTCTAACCATGGCAGTCCAGGATATGACATTCTTTTCTCTTTCAGGCATTAGATCAAATACTTCTCTCGCTTTCTTTACCATCCTATTCTTTATGTACCCAGAAATTAATCCATTCCAAGAAACTGTATTCCTTTCTGGCATTTCATCAAACAAGCATTGTGCTTCATTCGGCTGGCAGTACTGAAAGTAGCCAGATATTATAGAGTTCCATGAAGCAATAGTTTTTTGTGGAGTTCGATCAAACAATTTTCGTGCCATTTCAATATCACCCAGGCGGACATAATAAGTGATTTGAGAAGCAGTTGACATGTCGGTGCAAGTACAATATCCTCGATACTGAATTCTGAAGCACTGCAGTGACTAGAATTTGGTAAGTTGTTCAACTTCAACAAATCAACTTAACTCTAGTTTTAAAAGAACAACATAACATGAGCTTGAAAGATTTTAGAACATCATATAAATGTGATTTTACACTTCTTTTCCTTTCTCATCCTATATTTCCAATCCATAAATATATTAAATGTCTTCATTCTGTCGAATTAATTTTATGAATCATAGAATGCAGCAGATAGATGAAACATTGACGTCATGTTTATACAACAAAACAGCTTCTCTTTTCTTAGGGGGAGTTTACTTTACATGATTGATAAGATACATGAATGAGTATTTTTTATCCTCAAGAGTATGATTTCTCCAATCCCACCCTTTTAATGGGGATATAAATAAAGCAAAACTAGCTCAAATGATATAAATAATCAAGGGCCTTGGGACATCCCAAAGCTTCAATCCATCAAAGTAAACAAGGGATTAACCTTAATAAATTTATCTATCAAAGCAAACCATCCAAAATAAACGCCCCCTTATAGTATAGTTAATCCCCATCTCTAAGATTATGAGCAAATATTTATGGTTCCTGCATTCGAAACACTACCCATTTGACCTTGGCACCTTGCTATATATCAAAATAAGCTATTCAAAATAATACTGCATTTCATAAAAGTCACCGAATCATCATAATTACTAGATCATTTACCTTTTGGATATGTACCGCGCCAATGGCTTCCACTGCACCGGCGGAGGAGCAACAAAAGGATCGGAGGTTAAAGAAAAGAAATGGAATTGAGTCCAGTTTCGACGAAGCAGCGGCAATGCGAATCAACGGCTGAAGCGCCGCCATCTCTCGCTGCGTTTGGTGCAGTCTCTCCGCCTCTGCTACGTTATAATCAACAGCAATTTTTTACTTGAGCCAGCCTAGTATTGTAATTGACCTCTGCAGTGGAAATATAAAAGTGTGAGTATTTGTTTGTAAATTTATATGCATCACTTAAAGTTGAAGAAGAAACCAGAGAGGCGAGAGCATCATATCTTCGATTTTTTCATTGCAACTCCTAAGCACAGGTATAATCAAATTGATTCTCTCTTCATTCCTGTATTGTATGGTTTGAATAAATGTGGATGTTACGGAGGTAGGGTTTGAGAGAAAAATGGAGTTTGGGTGAATGTTGATGGTGGCGCAGTGGCGCCTAATTTTGTTTAATTCGAGTTTGGCTCTTCACTCTTGCTTGCTGCTGCCATCCAATTTAAGCCAAGACATAGGCAGCCACAAATTGGTTGAAGGTTGATAATGGGCCCTTAAAATTTGGACTTAAGTTTGGACCAACCATTTCAACAAAAGTGTGTGTTGTTAGCCTTTCAAACGGGCTACAAAATGTAAATATAACATACATGTGTGTATGATATATATGTAATTTCAAAAAAACATACATGATATATATGAACATATAGCCTACGGAAAATATATACTTCCTCGGTCCCAATATAAATGTCTCATAACTTTTAGGCAAGGAGATTAACAAATATGTAGAAAGTAGATAAAATAAATTGATTAAAATTATTTAAATATTAGGTATAGAGAGAGAATATATTATCGAAAAAGGAATGAGACATTTATATTGGGACGGAGCGAGTATTATTTACTATACTTATAATTATATTGTTTATGTTGTATATTGTGAATAAATAGAATGATTTTATTGGACAGACAACACTGACTCAAAGCTATAATTATGTTTATTAAAAGCTTGTGATGTGGAGATATAATCAAAGAATTGCCAAGAAGAAGAAAAATGATGTTTTTTATATGATTTTTTTTTAACTCCAGCCATACATGAAATTAAATGTCGTTGTCAAATAATAGCAGTGAAAATTCACGTCTGATTCTGGCAATACAACTCAACAATCCGGTACCGTAATTTTTCTCAGATGTCGTATACTACTATATTACTCCCTCCATCCTATTTATCTTGGCACATTTACTTTGAACATGTGTCTCCAACAATCATCCCAGTTTCTAGTTTCTAAATTGTCACATCACTGCCACATCAGCTTTAGAGACCCACCTACTTTTTTCTCTCACATCTCCTCCAACAATAAACCAGTTTCTTACTTTTTTAAGGGTCCCACCATAATACACACTCCCTCTATATATATAAGGGCTGAAAATCATTTATATTTTATACACTTAAGAGTGTTTTTATTCTAGCCCTCCCCTATATATATATATATATATATATATATATTTCTCAATTAATTTTATTTGCATTATTATTTATATACTTTAATTATATTTTAAAATTAAAATTCTATATTTTAATTATCTAATTTAATAAAATAAATTTAAAAATCTAAATTATAATTAAAATTACATTACCAAAATTTAAATTACATTGCAAAAATTTAAAATTCTAGCCGTTTTTTAATATATAGCCGTTGGCTTTACAAAGCAAAAACAAAACTAAAACACATACAATGCAAAATTAATAAAACATATATAATGAAAAAAAACAAAAACAGCCAGCCAACAAAAGAGAAACGGTGCAAAAAAAGGGAAATCAATTGGCACGTTTTCCAATTAAACAAAGTAGGCAGCAAAAGAAAAAGAAAAATGAAATAGCACCCAAAATTGCATGCCAACCGAGAATTTAGGGACCCACTTGTCATAAGAAACTGGGTGCAATCTTGCACCTGGTTTCTCGATTCTTTCCAAGAAACCGGTTTCCAAATTTCCCAATGGTAGTTCTTAATTTAAGAAACTGGATAAATGAGCCGTTGGAGGCACCCTAAGAACGCAAATTCTTGGGTGCGGCCGGCCGCATAGTATGCGGTCGGTTTGAAAGTTTACATTTCTTCACAATAATGTGTATTTTTATTTATAAAAACTTTTACTTTTAGTTATTTTTACTCATTAATACTTATATTCTTAACTATTTGGTTAAGTAATTATTGTTACAATAAAATGTAATATTTTTAAAGTATTACATTTATTCACGATAAATGTTACTTTTATTCATGAGAAATTGTACTATTACATAAGTATACATTTGTGCGAACAAATGTATATCTTATGCTTATTAAAAGTAACCGGCCGCATGCAAGACCAACCAATTAAGAATAAAGGATTAAGAGTGTAAAATGGATATGACTCACTTATTTTGTGTGTGTAGAGAAAGTAGTGATCACATACTATTTTTAAAAAATGCCTTTATAAATGAGACAAATTTAAAAAAAAAAAAAAAAGAATGTGCTAAGATAAGTGGGAGAAGGAGTTCGATTTTTTACAAAATCAATTATAAGGACGTAGAGAAAATCTAAATTTGTAATGTTGAAGTCATGGTTTTCTTCTATCTTTTGAAGGTAAGATCGTCTAATTTTCAAATCTACACATAAAAAGTAAATAATGAAGTATAATTAATTGTATGTTATATTTCTAAACTATTCTTGTAATTAGCATAGTGTTAATAGAGGAATCTACCTACCCTTATAATGTGTCTATGAAAAATACTCACCCTCTTGTAAAAGTATCGAAAAGCAAAATTGATGGTGATGACATGCTTGATTTTTTGTAAAAGTTCTTACACAAATACAATTGTGTAAGAGTTGTGTAAGATGGGTAGTTAAAATTGGTACAAAATGTGAGAAAGAGACAATAAATGCCAACTCACGTCACTTTCCTGCATTATAAGGGTGGGTAGGTTTGAAAATTTTGAATAAATTAGGGGACGTTTGTGTGTTAAAAACATTAATATGAAGGCCAAAAATTTCACGATTATGTGTACTATTAAGCAAAAAATTTTTTTGAAACGAATGACCCAAGTAGCCGCCAGAAATTCATAGCCGGCAGCAGTAGCCGCTTACATTTTTGACCGGCGGCTAGTGTTCGCCGGCTACGAATTTCTAGCGGCTACTTGGGTTATCCATTCCTTAATTATTTTTTTGTTCATAATTAACATAATTGTGAATTTTTATCCTTCGTGAATTTTTATTATAACATATGTACCGTTATTTTTAAATTTCTATTTAATTTTAAATTTAATTTTTTTAGAGTACAAGAAGTACACATGGATGTGAAATATGAGAGATAGTAAATCTGCCAAAATTTGGATTATAGTGGGGGTAATAACACTCACTTTATCATGATTTGATTGCACATAAAATAATAAGAAATTATCGATTAAAAATTTGGAAATTCATATATTCGGAAATGAAATACTCCCTCCGTCCGCCAAAAGTATTCCACTTTGGCTGGGCACGGAGTTTAATAAAATTGGAGATGATGTTGATGTAGTAGAGAAAGGGTCCCACCACTTTATGAAATGTGTGGTTGAGATTGAATTTGGGGTGTGTTTTTTGTAAATAAAGAGTGTTTATAAGGATAAAATATAAAGGTGGATGGTGGGACCATGGCTTAAAAAGGAAAGTGGAATATTTTTTGCGGACGCCAAATATAGTAATTGTGGAATACTTTTGGCGGACGGAGGGAGTAATATTCTCTAGCTAAAAAGTAAAGTAGTCGCCAGAAAACTGTTTTTCGGCATCAGTAGCCGCGTGAAAAAAAAAAAAAAGAGGCCGGCTAGTGCCTCCGTTGAACACTTTTCTGGCGGCTATTGGGTCTGTTAGGTAGAAAATATTATTTTGTGCCAAAATATGTATAATTGTTTAATTTTTCGGCTTGTTATGAATGTTTCAATGTAACATACGTATCCTTATTTTGTATTTGTTGTTTTTTTTGTTAATTTTTCAGTAAAAAAAGTACATACCGAGAAGGTGACTCTGCAAAAATTTTGGTTGTAGTGAGGCATTAATGCTCATTTTATGCATACATTTATTACACATTAAATAATAGATTGAATTGTACTGAATGAACAATACATTTCACGTGAACTTGTACTAAGGAATCAAGTTTAGTCCTTATAAGGCTGCATTTGTGAATGAGCAAAACTCAGAGAAGAAATTTAAGAATAGAAACCCTAAATATTTGAGGAGTAGGATCAGGATCGGCAAAGATAAATGGATTCCGGAAGGGAATGGAGTCTATTCGGCTGCCAGGGTTCCAGAAGCTCTTGAGAACCTTACGCTGGATACTTTCTTTCTGGAGGATGAACTTTCGTGGGACATGGAGAGGTTAGCCACGATTACTCAGCCGACTGTTCTTTGGAAAATGGCTACTAGCATTTTACCTGCTGCTGATCGTATGGACACCCCTATTTGGCCTCGGGACAACTTTAATTCTTATACGGTCAAATCGGGATACCTTCTGGCTTGCTCTTCTCGACAGCGCAACGAGGCCTCGTCTTCGTCATTGTCTTCTTCCCCTTTATGGAAGTGGATTTGGAGTTTGGATGTCATCCCGAAAGTGAAACACTTCATGTGGAGATGTGTAACAGGGGCACTTCCTTCGACCAAAGCCCTCATCCACCGTTCTATTGATGTGGATCCCCTTTGCCGCCGGTGTGGTTTGACAATGGAGACTCCGGAACATGCACTCAGAGATTGCGTTTGGGTCTCCTCTCTTTGGGAAATGTCCCCGCTTCGGCTCCAACCTTTGCCTAGTGATGATATCTGCCCCATCGCTTCTTGGTTTGATCGCATTCGCCAGAATCCGGTCAAGGAGGTTCACACTTTGTTTGCGTCGATTGCCTGGGCCTGCTGGTACTCTCGGAACCTCCTTATTTTCCAGGACAAATCACTCTCTCATGGTGATTGTCTCTTGATTGCGCAGCGAGCAGTTTGCTCGAAACCCTTACCTGATCACCTACCGCTTGCCAGGAACATTACTCTCCAGTGTTCTCGTGACTCTCAGTTCAAGATTAATTGTGATGCTGCGTTTGATGTGGGTCGTGGCTTTGGCTTTGGTGTGGTGAGTACGAACAAGGATGGGACGTTGGTGGGTGGTCGTCAGGGGTTTATCCCGGGGTTTTTCTCGGCGGAAAAAGGTGAGGCTAGAGCGATTCTTGAAGGCCTGATCATGTGCAAAGATAAGGGACTCGAAGACATCATCATCGAGACTGACTGCCAATCCTTATTTTGGAGATTACAGAACAGGAAGGAGGATCGTTCTTCTCTTGGTGACTCTGTTGACAAGATTTTAAGCTTGGCTGCCTCGCTTCGAAGCTGCTCCTTCAGCTGGACACCCCGTGAAGGCAACTATATAGCTGATTGTTTAGCTAAAGTTTCTCTCCGTAACAATGTGACTCAGTTTGTTTCTGAGGTCTCCCTTCTGTTTCTAAACTCTCTTCTTGCTGATTTATGAAAGCTTCCCTTGTTCTCTCAAAAAAAAAAAAAAAATATTTGAGGAGTGGTTTTGTGCGAGAGCATGCAATTTATGTTGAATTTCAGCCTGAATAGGTGATTCTCCTGTATTCTTCGTATAAATTATAGTTTGCATGTTTAATCGTATGTTATTTTTAACGTTGAGAGCATGTTTTACGTTATTTTAATGAATTAGTTATTATCTGAAATTTACAAGCATTTTAGGGAGATATTAAATTTGTTACTAATCGAATTGAATGTTTTGAACACGAAAAATGAAGTAGCCGCCAGAATCTCGTTAGCCGGCGACCCCACAAGGTCAGCGGCTAATGCCGACGGCTAATGAGATTCTGGCGGCTACATCATTTTTCATGCTTATTGTGATGTTTGTACTCGTTTAAGCTATTTTAATACTATATTTTATGTGGTTTTATAGATGGAATTCGTGAGATATATATATGTGAGATACAACGGAGTCGTCGATGGTATATACTATGTTGGCGGGGCTACGGAGGTCCTTCCCCTCGCCAATGAAACTGTTGCGAGCCTGATATACAACATCAACAATATTATGACAACGCATTCGTTGAGCCCGAACTATTAATTGTATTATTTGGCGACCAATCGATTTAGAAGGGAGACGAAATGTGGCTTGACTGAGGACGATGATGTGCAAGGCTTGTTGGCAACTGCTGAATATCCCATGGTGTACGTTGAGCACAACAACGACCTGGTCGAAGAAGCGTACATCCCTGCTTTTGATTTTGCCCAGGCTTCGGGATACGGAGATGAAGCACAATCTAGTCAGTATGAGACGTCGTATCATGGTCGCGAGAGCGCACCTCCAACACAATACTTTTCATGGGATGGGCAACCATTGGACGGATCCGCATGGAATCAAACGGAAAGCCTGAATGAAATATGCGGGAGATTCAACCAGGTGCGGACAGATGAAGCCGTACAACCTGAAGACGAAGCCGAAGAACCTGATGACGATTCTGATGAAGAAGAAGAATAAGATCCAAAGAACGAGTCGAGGGCACAGATTCTGCCGCCTTTGAGGATTTATTAGACGATGATCTGATAGAGTTCACGGCGACCGAGCGAGCAGCTTGGATACGACAAAGTAGAACTCGTCACGGAAATCCGACGGACGAGACCGGTGATCTATCTAATTGGATAGTTCCGTTGATTCCAGTGGACGCCACGACTTCGCTCGTTGCTCGCGAGAGTGACCTGTCCAGAGTTGCTGATTTGGGGAAGAATTCTTTTTACAACAGTAAAGAAGAATTGGTCTTTGTTGTTGGCTTGTGGAATATGAAGCAAGGGGCTGAGGCAAAAGTTGGCCGCTCAGATCAGGGACGCCTCTATTACAAGTGCAAGCACTTTGATAAGTGCAAGTTCGATGTGCGTGCATCTTGTCACGGCGGAAGGATGTGGGGAGTGCATAAGTTTAAAGAGCATTCTTGCGAAGGGGAATTGGGCATTTTGAAACGAATAAAGGTACACTCGAATGTGGTTGCAGCTTATGTGGAAAAAAGAATACGCGATGATGGAGAGGTCATTAAGCCGAAATCTATTATGGCGGAGTTGTTACGTGAATTTGACGTCATAATCAAATATGATGTCGCGCTGCGTGCAAGAAATCTCAGCTTAGAGAAGATATATGGTCGAATTGATGATTCGTTCCTTCTTCTGCCAAAATATTTGTATACCCTAAGGCAAGCGAATCCAGACACCTTGATGGGTTTGGAAGTAGACGAAAACAACCGGTTCAAACATCTGTTTGTTGCTCTTGCGGCTTCCATCTCACCTTTTTACTTTTCTCTTCGACTAGTGATTGTGGTCGACGGTACACATTTGAAGGGGAAGAACAATGGTATTATGTTCATCGCCGTGTTCTCCAGTGCAACACCCCCCAATGTCCTTTAGTCTCCCCGCTACTGTTGACAGGTACTTAATATTGTAGTACATACTGATCTGAGTAGTTGGACGGTTGATCGTCTCGGGCCTCGAATAAGGGACCTATTCAATACAAAAAATAACTCAATTTACAAAACATAATGAATTAACAAACATCAACTAATAATATAATGATGAATTAACAAACATCAACTAATAATAATGCATAATTAATTATTAAATCACTAGAAACATGATTAAAAAATTATACAACCACAATTAATCCAATAGCCGCCAGTAATTAATTGTTTTAAGCAGTAGCCGCCGGGTTTTCAAACCCGGCGGCTACGGCTTAAAACAATTAATTACTGGCGGCTACTAGGTTAATTGTGGTTCTATAATTTTTATTAATATGTAATAAATTTTTAAATTCTGAATAACCTAAAAAACGTTATTATTTTATGCGTAATACAGTAATAACCACCTAATGATCTAAATAAACGATTAAATATATCTAAATATGCTTCAACTAAATAAAAATTCTAACAACACTCAAACTATACTCAACTACACTATATCTAACACTGGAGAACATATATCTAAATAAAAAATCTATACACAATACAATATGAAATAAAAATTCTAACAACACTCAACTACACTATATCTAACATATACGAAACATATAAATAAATCTAACATATACGAAATAAAAATTAAATACTATACATCTAAATCAAAATTAAATACTATACAAAACATATAAAAATTCGAAATTATATAAATAAATCTAACATATACGAAATAAAAAATAAATACTATATATCTATATCAAAATTCAATACTACACAAAACATATAAAAATTCGATACTATATCTAAATCAAAATCTAACATATACAAAACAAATAACAAATAAACCCATCTAACATATACACCGATGTATTCACCAAACATATACCAAATAATACTTAAAAATGTAGTATACTTACTTGGTTTGAAGAAGAAGCCATGGCGTGAATGGTTTTGAAGAAGAACAAATAATAGCCGTGAATTGTCCCAAAAACACTTCAAATTTCATAACACAATATTAGAAGTTAGAACATGACTATTGTTTTCGACAAAAAATTGAATAGAAAAACACGAGACCTTACCTTGTCGGCGAAAATGGCGTCTATTCCTTCCTCCCTCAATTGCCGTCTATTCCTCTCTCTCTCTCTCTCTCTCTCTCTCTCTCTCTCTCTCTCAAATTGTACCGTTTCCTTTGATAGTGCGGCTTCATGAGACCCCAACACCCTAATTTAACATAAAATATAGTGTTAATGGGCCCTACCCAATTTAGGCCTTATCAAATCTCCATTTTGTAGTCAAAGAAATCCCACAAAAGCCGTGCCCGCTCAATTCATGCTTCCAAATTTCAATACCCGTGAATTTGCTACAAAGCCTATAGATTCACACCCTATAAAGCTTTCCCCTAGCCGTTTGAATTGTCCAATCACGCTTGACTTAGACTTAGGTCTTCAAATTTGAAAAAAATACAACAAACATTAATATGAAGTCTAATAAATGTATATTGTGATATAAAAACCAATTATGAATGAAATGGTATACAAAGCCGCCAGTAAAAATTAGCCGCTGGCTGTAGCCGCTAAGGGTTTCTTACACGCGGATACTGCTTTCGGATACTATATACTGGCGGCGACGTAGGTGGTAAGCTCTCTAATGTTTTATTGTTTCATATATATGAGTTTAGATTTTTTTTATCCAACATTTTCTATTATTTTATGTGTGACGCTATATTAATTCATGTTAAATCAAATAAAATCAAAAAATTGAGACTTATTACCCCACTATAATCTAAATTTGTCAATCTCCTTCTCTATTATGTATTTCTACTTCAGAAAATATATTTTAAAAAAAGAAATACAAAATGAGGATACGTTTGTGTATAATAAAACAGTAATACGAGGGCTGAAAATTTCAAATTTAAGTATATTGTGAATAAATAAAAAATCTGCACCTAATGGATAAAATAGCCGCCAGTAAGACATAGCCGCTCCCAATAGCCGCCAGGATAAAACACCCGCGGCTATTGTGAGCGGCTATGGTTTACTGGCGGCTATTTTATGAATTAGGTTCAGAAGTTTTTTGTGATTCCAAATATACTTAAATTACAATTTTTAGGCCCTCTTATTACTGTTTTATTATACACAAACGTATCTTCATTATTTTCAAACTTAGGGCATTTTAGGCTTACAAGGTCACGTGGCTTTACAATAATTGCACATTTATCAGATTTTGTGCATTTTTAACTACCTATCTTATACATTTTCTTACACAATTGTACTTGTGTAAGAAAAGTGTAAGAACTTTTACAAAAATTCATGCAGACCTATCAACATCAATTGTGTTTTGTACGATATATTATATGAGTGGGTATTTTTCATAGACATCTTATGAAAGTGGGTACTTTAAATTTCAACCCATTAACATATTAGTTAATGGTGTGTTCGTGTGATGTGCATAAAAGTTGACGCTCCCTAGCTAGTTTTAGAGATTTTTTTTAAATTTTTAAAAAATATATAAGAAATATAAAAGAGAAGGAGTATATTAATACATTGTTTTATTATCGTAGAATCTATATTAATTGTTTAATATTTTACAATAATTTATTATATTAGTTTGTTAAATTTGTGTTATTTTATTCTATTTCTCTTTTTTGGCTTAATTTTCAATGTTGAATTTGAATTAATTCTCAAGTTAAAGTAAAGTTATAAATTATTAATAATGAAAATTATTTTAATTTTTAAAAGATGAAATATTTAAAAAAAAACGTATAAAGGTATGTATTTATATGCTTTTAATGTACTTATTATTGAATTTATAGAATACAAACAACTATTTATTATACAAGTGACTGAGTTCTAATGTTAAGTCTATTAAAATTCTATTGAAACATAAAAATGAACTGTATAAAATACTAAAAAAAATTGGCTCGAAAACTCTCGCCCCTAAACCCCCCGTATAAATATTTTAAATTCAGACATTATACTTCAATAAATTTAATCAAAGTCATGGTTCCGTTCCTGAATACACGTACTTAACTATTTTCATTTCAATAAAAAACTCTAAATCACTACGCGTTTCCTGTTTAGTTTAACATAATATTCTTGGTCGGAAATAAAACAATTTAATCTAGGCCATGATTAATTCACGATTAGTTTAGTGTTTACACTGTCAGCACGCCTATCTATTTCCGGATTTAGAAAGCAATTGGAATTTCTCCAACAAAGCAACAAATCATAGAGACCCAATATGTGGTATAATTAGCTGATTTGTTTTGACACAGAATCCTCACCAGCTCATTGGTTCAAATTTCAATTAATTTAGAGTTGGAATCTTCTAAATTTATATATGTGAATAATGTGATGCACGTTTTAAGTTGAAAAGTCAATTATTCCATGAAAAGAAATAAATACACTAGTGGTCCAATAATCTTGCAGCATTTCATTTATGACATGTTTTTTTGACTTGGGGGAGCTGGGGAGGGGGAGCAATGGGGTTTGAACCCGAAACTTCACTGTTCACAGACAGGAGGTCGCACCGTTTGATGTAACATGTCCATTCTATTGAATCAGTATGTCACTCCAAACATCTTAATACGTATATATTATTTGTGTGCATTGGTGACGACATGCAGTTAATATCGAAGGTTTGAGGTTTTCGAATTTGAGTTCATCATCGTCGTGCGGTTTTTATTTTATTTATTTATTTATAAAATTTATTAAATAAAAAATGTATATATTATATAATGTTGGATTATTAATTACTCATGGTTCGAATTTACTTCAGATTTAGTTTACCTCACTTAGTGTCTCATTTCGTTGTTTTTTTCCTTGCATATTTTTCTTCAATTTTTCAATTTTGTAGGAGTATATATGTTTTAATATAATTTTGTAATTGATAACTAGAGTTTATTCCATCCAATTAAGATATCATTTAATTTTATTTTTATTAGTTAATACTAGTAAGTTGATAAATTCAAAGTTATGATATAATTTTTTTAAAAATAAAAATTAAATATAAGTTATAATATTATCATAGATTTTAGTATTCTTTTAAAAATATTAATAAAATAATAAACATAAATAATGGAATACAGTGACACAAACACGGAATCTCATGCGTCCTGTTTGAATTTGCGTGTTTTGCATAAATATGAATTAAAAAAAAAGCTTTGGCCCCTTTTTTTTCACAAGATGCCAACGGATCAAAATTTTGGCGTCATATTACATTACATTTAAAAATATATATATATTTGTTACACTTACATTACATGTTAGAGTCCAACATGTAAATCCGTTTGATAATTAGATACATTCACATCCCCCTCCCCTCTCCGCCAAAAATAATAAATAATAAAATAAAAATGTCAAAATGCACGCCACAAATTGATAATTAATACTAACCCTTTAATTTTGTATACATAAATTATTAAATTTTACACTTTTAAAAGAACGGAGTTCATTGAATCCAAATAAATGCACTCCAAAAAAATCGTGTTACCCTAATTTCTCCAAAAAAAGCTCATCAATTCCTCAAAAAAAGAGAGGAAAAATAAAAATTATTAATCACTCCTCCTCCCGTAGACGTATTTCTAAAAATTATGAGCTAATATAAACTAATAAATATATAATTATAACTATGAGCTATATATATATATATATATATATATATATACTTATTTATAATTTATCATTGACCATAGCATAGGCAATCACTAGAGCCATAACTAAGGCTTGATCTATCTGCGGTTCCACTACTAAAGTTAGCACATCATCTCCCAAAGCAACTCCACCTGCTGTCTCCTTTCCTATCACCTACACATTAATTAATTTATCAAACAATTAAATTCATGATTAAAACAGCCATTAATTAACAATCAAGTTCAACCTCAAATATTCCACATAATTAACCATGCATCATTTAAATTACTCACCTCTGCCAACACTCGGCCCTCCCAATCCATAATTTTAAACGTCAGTTTCCTTTGAAATCCCAAAATCTTCAAGATTGATGTAATGTTATTACATCTCAAGACAGCATGGCAAGAAACTAATCCACTTGCAAAAAATTTCCACTTCTTCTTCACTTTGAACCATGTTCCCTCTCTATCAACCTTTGAGTTATGCCATTTATGTCCTTCCCACCTTCTCAAAAACACTAGTGTCTGCAAAAACACATATAATCAAGAAACAAAATTAATCAACATGATCATTGCAAGAACAATCCCATTAATACAAATGTGTATAAGTATTACTAATTTAATTATAGTACCTTTCTCCTAATGGAGAAGAGCACTTGACCATGCAAGTTCATGAGTAGGGTTTCAGTGGTAGACTTTGTTTGGTAGTTATCGACACGAAACACAACACCACCTTCGGAGTTGAAGACGGTGCAGCCGTTGCCGTTGATCACGAGGGATTTCATCCAAACGGTGAAGACTTCTGTCTCTGATGACGTGTACTCACCGGAGCAACCCTGGATCATCGATCTTTTAGGGTATACTTTGGCCATTAATAAACTCACCCTTCTAAAATGGCCTTGCCTCACCTTAACACAAACTCAAATGGTTTTAAATATGCTGATCAGAATTATGTTGTTGTTGTTTTTTTTTTTTTTTTTCAAATGTTTGTTTAATTAAAAAAATCACAAGGAAGGACAGATTGGAGGAAGCAGCTGCTGAATTTGACTTTATTAGATGTATATTAATATCTGCACGTTTGAGTTAGCAATTTTATGCTAATGCCAGTTTGTCACCATTTGAAGCCTGCTTATCTAGATTATTAAATTATGTACATAGCATTTTTATAAGCTTTGTTAAGTCAATCATTTCATTTCCGTGCACACGGTTGTTGGAAGATATATATATATATATATATATATATATATATATATATATAGGGGAACGCTCCAATGAGACCCCCTAATTTTTGTGAGATCTAGGGCACGATTTGGTGCGTTTATTTTATCAATCCTATGGCTGATATTGTATCTGGAGGGAGATATTTTTTCACTGGGTTCGAATCATGAAGGGAGCAGAATATTTGAAAATTTGTTATTCATCAGTACATACTGATTGTTCATCAGTATATACTGTCTTGTTCATCAGTATATATGTCTTATTCATTATCAACTTTTTAAATTTTATTTTTCATCAGTATATACATCTTGTTCGTTAGATATACGTCTTGTTCATTAGTATTATATGTCTTATTCATTGTCCTCATGTTACGCGAAAAATAGGGGGTCTCACTGGAGCGCGCCCCTATATATATAGGGTCGCATTCAATGGAGACCACTTCTTATATAGAGAATGAAGACCAAATCAAGGCCATTCATCTCAATCCAATCAATGATCCAGATTATTTCCTGATTTGATTTTTCATGTAATTAAATAATGGTTAATTACATTTATTTAATCCAAAAAGGGCAAAAACGTCTACTCAAATCCACGAATTATGGCATCTGGTTGAACAAATCCCGAAAATTACTCTCTTCCAATTCTGGGACCTGATCCGTCAATGAACATAATAGGTGAACATTAGTATGTTAATTTGTTTTCCTATGAACATATTGATGAATATTAGTATGTTCATTTGTTTTTTTACGAACATTATCATGTTCATTTATTTTTCAACGAATACAGTACAAAAAAATCGATGAACATTTTTTTTTTTCTACAAACACACTACGAACACACTACAAAACATGACAATGAATATTATCATGTTCATTATATTTTTCTACGAACACAGTACAAAAATATCGATGAACACATGGAAAAAATCGATGAACAAGGGCGATAGGCGGCGTCCTCACCGGAGGAGCAAGGGCGGCGACGGCGATGTAAGATCTGAAAAAGGGAGGCGGCGGCTGGGCAGATTTGCGGTCGTTGCTGCCGCCGATCGAAGTACAGATGGGTGCATGAACTAGCAGAGCAGATGAGGAGGCGCCCACGACGATTGGGGAGGCGGAGCAGAGGAGGAGGCGGCGGAGCAAAAGGAAGAGAGATGGAGGCGATTGGGAAGGTGGCGGGGAGGAAGGCGGCGGAGCAGCAACAGGAGAGATGGAGGCGATTGGGAAGGTGGCGGGGAGGGAGGCAGCGGAGCAGTAGGAGAGATGGGGAGGCGGCGGAGCAGCAGAGATGAAGGCGATTGGGAAGGTGGCGGGGAGGGAGGCGGCGGAGCAGTAGGAGAGATGGAGGGGATTGGGGAGGCGGCGAGGGAGGGGGGAGAGTGATTGAGAGAGAGAGATAGAGATAGAGCGTGAATGAGAGAGAGTGAGTGAGATTAGGGTTAAATAGAAAATGACATGCTTAACCTTTTGATTATAAAATAAATGAAAATTAATAAATTTAATCAATTAAATTACCACCATTAGATTAAGTTAGATCAAGGAACCAGATTTGGTCTTCATTCTCTATATAGGGGAGTGGTCTCCATTGAACTCTCCCCTATATATATATATATATAATAAGGTGATGAATCAATCGTAGATCATGATGTTTTAAGAACTGAAAATGATTCCTATTTTATATTCTAAGAGATGTTTTAGTTTTAGTTTAGGGGGTTGGCTAAAACAAAAACACTTCTTAAAATAAAAAAAGAACCATTTTCAGCCCTTAGATCATCCAGATCTACTCTTGATTCATCACCTTGTTGGAATGATGAATTCATGGTCATGAGTTCGAATCCCATAGGTAGCGAAAAATTTATTTTTCTCAATTTACAAATAGAATTTATAAGTGTTCTACATAAAATTCATACATTTTAATTAGTTTGTACTCCATCTGTCCACCAAAAATAGGGCACATTCCTTGGGCACATGTTTTAATAAAATTGGTGGTTAGTGGAGATAGGGTCCCACCATTATTTTAAATGAGTGGTTGAAATTTAATTAAAGTTTATTTTTTTGTAAATAAGGAGTATTGATAAGGATAAAATATAAGGAAAAGTGGTAGGCCCATGTCTTATAAGGGAAAGTGCCCCATTTTTTTATGGACACCAAATATAGTAATTGTGCCCCATTTTTTATGAATGGAAAGAGTAATAGTTTATATGTTAAAAAGTATTTATACGTACCTATCTCTCTCCTATATATATATATATATATTGAAGTACAATATTTATCGCCTTATTGGTGTTTATGTTTTACATATTTAATGGAAATTAATAAACAAACAATATAGAAAGAAAAAGAAAGAACCAATGATTGTGTCTTTATTTTTATTTGTAGGTGTGTTTTCTTGAAGGGACAGTTAATAAACATAATTTTACTAGTTAATTAGAACCTGAAATATTTAGTCAATTAGTAATAATTAATTAATTAAACGCACTTTCTGCTAGGGGTGGGAATCGGGTCGGGTTCGGGTACCCTACCCGAAAAAATCGGGTACCCGAACCCGAAAATCGACAAAACCTCCTACCCGATCCCAAACCCGATTCTAAAATCGGGTACCCTAATACCCGAGTCGGGTATTCGGGTACCCTATAATTCCCGATCAAGATGCCCTGTACTGAATTTGAATTTAATTTTTGTAGCCATTCTCCACTACAATGGACCAAGCTTTTCCCCCAAAATGTTGCCTATCAATACACGTTTAATTCCTCAAGACAAAAACACCAATTAATTGGTAAGTGCTAACCATATCAAAGTCAGCGAGATCTTCAATCATATTATCAACAAATGGTCTCTCAATTTGACCTCCATTAAAAAAAAAAGAATTTAACTCCAGAATTAAATGGTCCATACATGTTGGTTGTTGTCGGAGCTTGGAGGCGGCACGGCGCGGTGCGGTTGCTGCGCGGAGAAGAAGTAGACCGCAAAATGACGAAAAGAAGAAACCGAAGGGGGCAGGCGGGCAGGCCAAGCGGCGCGCGCTCGGCGGCAGAACGACAACTCGGTGGCGCTCTCGGCGGCGTCGCGGTGGGCGCGAGGGCAGCAGATCTGTGGACTGGTGAAGGACTGAGGGTGCTGGAGTGCCGAGAGGGTGATGATTGGGTGAAGAAGCAGAAAGAGGGAGGTGGGACTCGCAGGAGGTCTGAGAGGGTGATGATTGTGCTGGAGTATTTAATTTGATTTCTATTAGTATTAATTTTAATCGGGTATTTCGGGTATACCCGATACCCAATTTTTTTATATCTTAAATACCCGAACCTTAATTTTTCGGGTATAGGGTACCCGATACCCGATTTTTTCGGGTCGGGTAATCGGGTACCCTATACCCGAACCCTATCTTCCCACCCCTACTTTCTGCTGTCACAATTAGCGAAATGAAGTAGCTAGGTTTTGCTCGTAGGCAAAATAAATTGCTATTTTAATAATGATTCCCAACCACATCTGACCTGCACTAAATATATAGATGCAGCAGGCTGCATAAGCTGTCACTCATTTACTATTTCACAAAATCTCCTGTACATCTGAATGTACGATACATCTGGATCGTACTCGACTCGAATTCTGACCCAAATTTAGTTCAATTGAACTATCCTATCCAAATGTCAAGTATTAGTATCATTTCGATATAGTGTTAGTGTCATTTTCATATAGTGTTAGTGTCATTTTACATGTAGTGTTAATGTCATTTCAATATAGTGTTAGTGTCATTTGTGAAATAATGTCATTTGTAAAATAAAATAGTGTTAGTGTTATTCTCGAAATAGTGTCATTTGTAAAACAAAATAGTGTTAGTGTCATTCCAATATCATGTTAGTGTTAGTGTCATTTTAATAAAAAATGAGTCAAAATAATTTAACTGGATCATGATCCGAATCGGGTACAACCCAAATGTATCATACACCTGGGTGTACAGGAGACCACCTCTTACTACTTACAATTATTCATTCGATCATTTTTTTCATTTAGAATTTACTATTTTCAAGCAAAAGTTAGTATGACACATGAAATTTTTTAACATACATGACAATTTAATTATCATGCACTACCGTATCAATATTGGTTGCGTATAATATATCATTTTCAAATTTCGATCGAATAAATTACTGCTAGGACTACTATATGTAAATATAGATATGTATAGGTTCGAGTTCCAATACAAATTATTTAAGGTAGTATATATTTTGTGGTAATAATTAATTATCATGTAATTATGCTTTCTTTGAAATTCAAACTCAAAACAATTAAAGTGCTGATACTTTATAGCTAGGTTAAGTGCAAAGGTTTGTAATTTGTACATAAAAAATATTTTTATTTGATCCAATCTCAAAATAGGGTCTAGTTTCATTAGAAAATTATTTAACGTAAAAATTAAGAACATTGCACTTAAACTATAGAGTTGTTGCACTTAATGTATAAAGTAAGTGTACTTTTGTGGCAATAAATTATCTTGTAATTAGGTGAGTATCCGATTTTAGTTTAGTAATTATATTCCAAGTTGCTCAGATGTCTGCATAATATATATAGTTAGCTAGAGTTTGTTAAGTGCATTATTTTTCAGAGAAATAAAAATGTCGAAATGATAGCATATATATAATATATAATACTATATATTAATTAAACAAAAAGCGCATAACAAAAAGGGCATAACATATGCTGATATGCGTATGTATGTATAATATTCCTATATATAATATAGCAATCAAATGATGTATCTCTTTATTTTCTTTAGGAGATCATCTCATTTTTCACATGCAGAAACATATACTACTATTTAAAATCAAATGACGCTTATTATCAAATTAATTAACGAGTGATAGTATTTTTTTTTTGCCTAAAAAAACAACAACAACGAGTGATGGTATTATTAACGTAAATCATATGGCCGGGATCCGATCCTCAAATTTTTTATGTCTCATTCCTTGTTTCATATTTAAAATTTTAGTAATTTTTTTCTTTAGTTTAATTTACTATGTTTTGGAATACTTCTAACATAATTAACTAAGGTTCACCAATTCAATTGCCTAAGGTTTATAATTATTTAATTTTCTAGATTTTAAATTAATAGTAATAATTAATTATTATAGTTAATAATCTAAAGTTAGGGTATTATTACATCCGTACTCATTTCAACATACCACCTTATTTTATTTGGACACTCCGTTTCAATAATAAACCATTACATAAAATAAAAATTCAATACATAATAAACACTCAATGTAACTCATTATTTAGCCATATATCACTATATTTCATTAATTATAACGTAGCTAACTCACCAACCCTAAAATTTCTCTATCCTACTTTATCAATTAAAATTAATCTTTTTATCATACTTATTTTTTCACAAATATACCTTAAAAAAATTACTCCGTGTACATACCTTGAGACCTATTGAAATAGGGTAATGAAGTCTTTTTTCTTAGAAAAAAAAAATAATAAATATTAATTAGGGTTCATTGTATATATCTTTTTATAATAAATAGTTATAAAAATAATGAAATTAATAATGAAACATGATGGAATAGAACAAATTATGAGATAAATTGCATTGATCACACGTGAATATGGTATTCAGAATTTTCATTAGGAAATTCAAGGCAAGTAGGCAATATTTTACTTCTGGTCTTTCATCCATATGTTAGGCGAAGTAACCCAAGTTCCTATCAAATTAAACAAATTTAAAATCATTATTAGCTAGTCAGAGATGAAGTTCTAGAGCATTTTTTAAATATATTAATCTCTTCGTTTGACATACAACTGATGTACATAATTCCCATCACAAGCACATGATGTCTTGATCCAAATAAAAATATTTTATATGCCTTGATTATCCAAATGTCGATGTGGTCGAGAACGACTTATTTCATTTGCTAATCATTTCAAAGTAGTCGTTGATTTTAGCTATGTGCTAATTTTAACCAATAATCAGCTCCCGCCATTCTAATTATTATTTTAATTAATTAGACTGCATTAAACAATATATAACATCACATATATTTTTCTCGTGCTGATTTCAGCTGTTTAAAGTGTGTTAAATTGTGACGATGGTTAGGCCGGAGCTCCTGAAGCTTCACCACACCGTTATGGTTTTGTTCTGCTTCCGTCTTCTGTTTTCAGGTTAGACGAATACTCTTTTTCCCTTTAAGGTTTTTTTCATTGAGTTTTCTTTAAAAATATTTTAACGAGGCTCAGTCTTTAGTCAGCTTCTCTGTGCTGACAAGGGTTTTTTTAGGCTCGTTTTTCATTTTTTTGGGTTCTTTTATAAAATCGTATTTTAATAATAAAGTGTGTTAAATTGTAAATGTTATTACCTAAATTTTACAATGTTCAAGAAATAAATTAAAACTGAATCATTATTTAATTGTTAATCTCAACCTTTCAACATTGTTGCGGATTAGACCCACCCAACTTTTAATTTTTTTTTTAACAATGTCTCAACCTTATAATTTGTACTAATAAATTTATGTCTCATATATATTTTTTAAATTAAGTTTGGAGATAAATTAGATGTCCATTCCACGTCGAAACTATAATATAATTGAAGACTTTTGAAGTTTATTGTCTGGATTCTTCTCTCATGTTGTCAATTTCATTATTCGAGAGGATACAATAAACAACACAATAGGACAATTGAGATAGTCATGTAATTTTGAATAACATATAATTTACGTCCGAATCTGAGCTCCAAATTCTCCTGCAATAAAAAATAAGATAGATGAATTTGCTACATATCATAAGGTTGGAATATTATTGAAACATTTTAAACATCAAGTCTAGTTTGCAATAGCCAATGAGACATAGCTCAAGTGACAAAGCTGAAGCATCTAAAGACTCTTCTTTGTGAGAGGTCTTGGATCAATTCCGCTTACGTGTGGATAGTTTTCCCACTTTAATTTGTGTGAATAGTAATTCCGCTTACGTATAATTATTTTTCCACCTTTGTGTGGTGTAGAGGTTTCACCTGCGTGCAAGTTGCTTCTTTGATTATATACTAGATACCTCTTGTAATTCTAAAAAAAATAAAGTTTAATTTGCAATAATATTGAACAGTTGATATTTAATTATAAATTATTTCTTATTAATAATTATAAGTACATATAATATATAATGAAACGGCTTAGTTAATTTGTCGGAAAGTAGATAGTCCTCATCTAATAAGCTTATAGGAATTCTCACGTCATAGAACATGCATATATATACTTAATAAATTTATTGAACAAGCTTTTTCCAATTCTTTAATTCATTATTATATTGAGTTTGGCACTTATGTACGAATCTGGCTCAACAAACATGTTTAGGGGCATAAATTGAAAATTTGAAGGGCCATTGAGTTCACTCCTTTTTCAACATTTGCTGTGATTTTTATTTTATAAATTAGGTTGTCCTATATGATAAAGGGACTTTGAACCAAGTCTTATAAATGCGGTTCATGGACTGGAGTCTAATATATAAAAAGGAAGATATACTTTTTGGTTGCGTTTACAGATAAATTTATCCATGAAAAATGATGGATAACAAGAATTTATACCTTGAAATGTCTCATTTCCTTTCCAATATTTGAGACAAGAGCATTTTTCCTTCCTTATTTTCACTTCAAGGGTGGATATCCACCCTTGAAGTGAAAATAAGGAAGGAAAAATGCTCTTGTCTCAAATATTGGAAAGGAAATGAGACATTTCAAGGTATAAATTCTTGTTATCCATTATTTTCTATGGATAAATTTATCCATAAAAGTAAATGCAACCATTAAGTAGAAGTAATTTGTCTTTAGAAATTTTCAATTTAGTACTCAAATCAAGTTTCTTGATATTGCAGTTAGGTTACTTGGACAATTTGAAATTTCAAGAAAAGTTCAATTCATTGATCCTAAGGATTCAAGGAAATGTGTTTTTACCTATTCTCTTTTATTATAAATTTATCACATTAAAATAAAAATAAAATAAATTTTCTTTCTTTAAATTCCTTTCTTTCTTTCTTTTTTTCCCTTTTCTTTCTGTAAAATTTAATTTCACCCTTAATCATACTTTTCACTCTAAGTAGGAACCACATTGGAGTGAAAACTAGGAATAAAAAAGAGAGAAATTCAGCTTTTACAGAAAATGAGTAAAAAGAAAAGGCCAATCCATTGATTCCAAGTATTCAAGATATTGTGTTTTAACCCTTGCATTCTCATTTGTTATAAATTTATCACAAAAAATAGGAATAAAAATAATTTTTCTTCCTCTAATTCTCTTCTTTTTTTTCTCATTTTGTGTAAAAGTTAATTTCACCATTTCTTAATCATATTTTTCACTTTAAACAGGGATAGTATTATCACATTAATATCTCATAATAAAATTATCCCACATTGGAGTGAAAATGAGGAATAAGAAATAGTGAAACTCACTTTTACAGAAAATGAGCAAAAAACTAATAGTTATAAATGGATATTTTTTTTATCTTTTATTTTCTTATGATAAATTTACAATTAAGGATAACGCATCCTTAAATTTATAAAGTTGCCATTTGGTCCAAAAAGTTTCAAGAAACTGTTGACGCATACTTACTTATGTCAATTAACATAGGGGAAATTGCCTGTAAATTCATAACGTTTACATAGAATTGGTTTTTGCTCCTAATTTAAAAAATATACTTTTAAATACAGAACCTTTCGTTTTTGTCTCAAATTTGTCTGGTAACCGATTTTTTCTTACGCCAGCGCCGAAAATTACACGATGTCAGTCGAAATCGACAAGGTGGCAGTCGAAAATTGACACATAGGCGTATTATTGACATGTGAAAAAAAATTGAAAAGAAAAAAAATTCCAAATCATCATCTTCCCCAACCTCCCCACTTTCAAACCCTGATTCCCCTCCCCTCCTACCCGCTGTCGCCACCCTCCCCCCTCCCCTCGTCGCCGCCGCCCCCTCCCCTTCCCCCACCCTCCGCAGCTGCCACCTCCCCCAACGCACAAAACATGAAGACGACGATAGATCTGAAGCTCAGATCCGCCCAGACGTTCTCGAAGCTTTGAAGCTTCGTCTGCTCCCTCTTACACATCGCCTGCGGCGCCGCCTCGAAGCTTTGGATTCGTGGAGGCCGGCTTGGCGGAGGCGTCGCAGGAGGATTCGGCGGCGTTGGCTAGCGTGAGAGGTTTGATAGTGCGGAAGGCTGAGAGAGTGGTGGCGACAACGGCAAGGAGCGGCGCCGGCGACAGAGGGTGGCGGCGGCGGCAGGGGGAGGGGAATTCGGGTTTGGGGGTGGGGGAAGGGGAAAGAAGAAGGTGGGTTTTTTTTTTCAAATTTTTTTTCCACATGTCAATAATACGCTTATGTGTCAATTTTCGGCTGCCACCTTGTCGATTCCGGCTGCCACCGTGTAATTTTCGGTGCCGGCGTAAGAAAAAATCAATGACCGGACAAAAAACGAGACACAAATGAAAGGCTATGTATTTAGAGGCGGATTTTTTAAAATAGGAGCAAAAATCAATTCCGTGTAAACGTTATGGATTTACAGGTAATTAACCCATTAACATATACTCCTTTTGTCTCATTAAACATGACTCATTTCTTTTCGGTACGAAGATTATGAAGAATGAGTAAATTGGATAAAAATAGGGGCCACAGTTTTGTAAGAGTTAAATATTATCTTCTATGAAAATGAGTCATCTTTAATAGGACGACTTAAAATAGAAAACGAGTCATCTTTAATTAGACAGAGGAAGTATAGTTTTTCAATTTTGATAACGGAAATGTCTATAAGGCTCATTCAAGATCAAACGATAAAATTGGATATTTACATTATTTCAATTAGTCATGATGATATTATTTTGTCACTTCAATTTATTACGATTACACTAATTCACCGAAAATTAAATAAAAAATTAGTTGAAGATGAATTTTTTAACTCATATACAACATCAAAATTAAGTAAAAACTCAAAGTTCCAATATTTATAAACACAATTAACATCAACTCTGCTTCTAAATTACTTGGAAGAAAAAGTAACTTGTACAAAGACAAAACTGTATTTAACTATCAAAACTCACTTTCCCCCACTCTCAAAATGCAGGTAGCTTAGGATCCCAACTATCATTTTCTACCTAAGACTTTACACTTTGTCACTTTGACAGTGTATCTATATGGATATAATCATTAATTATATCCAATCACACTCTTCACCTATGTACATCATCTAATTAATTTAATTAGAGTTTTCTGTTAATCAAGCCGTAGACTGTCACAAGCGCCATCACAAGCGACTGATCCGCACGCGCCTCCACAGTTAATCTCAACACATCATCTCCCAAAGCAACTCCTTCTGCTGACAATTTCTGTGTAGCCTGAAAATTATCACCGAAAAAATCGTTAATTATCTTCATTTGCAAATTAAATCACCTTTTGCTTGATTAATTATTGACATATTCTTTTTCATCGCAAAACACAGAATTAATGAATGAATTAATGCTTATGCAAATAGACTAATTAACTAACCTCAGCCAAAATCTGGCCTGAAAAGTCTGTGATCCTCAGCGTCGATTTCCCTTCAAATCCTGTGATTGTATAGCTGTTTTCATCGCATCCCACAGAAACTACGCACGAGTTATCCTTTCTCAAAATCGCGTGATTCCGCCTCACTCGGAAGCACGGTTTCTCCATTCTGACCACGGAATCGATCCATTTGAAGCCCTCCCAATCTCCAAAAAGCCCTAATTTCTGCAAATCCAATTACTCATCAGTTTCAGCATATACACACATTCACAAAATTTCTACAAAATTAACCAATTAAGACCCCTAAGTTCTGCAAATCGAGGTGAAATTACCTTTCTGTTCAATGAGAAGAGGATGTTGCCGGCGGAGTCCATCAGAAAGGCCTTGCTGCTGCATCTCTGCTGATAATTATCGACTCGAAAAACGACATCTCCGTCGGAATTAAAGACGGTGCAGCCATTTCCATGGCAGACGAGGGATTTCATCCAGATCGTGAACGTCTCCTTCTCTGATGAAGAAGAAGAAGAAGAACAAGTGTTTGCCGATGGATTCGGATGAACTCTCGCCATGGATTCAATTTTAATAGAATAATTAAATTTAAATGTGTGGATTTAGAAAGCTGAATTGAGCCTTTAGCTTGTGTGTGTGTTTTGAGCTCAGAGAAGTGGTGTGTGTGTATATATATATAGGCGAGTTTGAAGATGCAAAAAGCCATGAAGGTTCCTTTAATCATTAGTTTAATTGGGCAGTTTAATTAATAGTTAATTAATTAATCCAAAGCATTGACATGTTAATTTATTTGTTTTTATTGGAGTTTGGCGTCACAAAAGGCAGACAAATTTCCTTTAATTAGTTGATGGCGCGAGCACTAAGTAATTAGATTTAATTGTAATTACAATAACAAAAAGATAAATGGTGGTGGACCAAAAGCGCTTCTTCCTGAATCTTTTTCAAAGTTTAATTATTACGTATTTTATATAATTATACATGTTGATAATGTGCATGACGCGTACGTCATACGATAATGTAGATTTATTTGTAAGCAGACAAATTTTTGTTTCAGTATTAAATTGGTTAATCTGTGATCTTATCTGTTGCATGTATATTTTTAAGAGATTTTTACGTTTTATGTGTCATTACCAATTTTGGTTTGAAGCCGTCATGGCACCAAAACAGGGGGGGGGGGGGGGGGGGGGGGGGCTGAAGCCCCCTTTTGAGTTTTTTTATTTATATAGATATATATTTTATTTTATATATGTATATAAATAAGAAATAGAAGAAAAAATATAATACATTATTTATAGTATATCCAACTATCCATATTAATTATTTCACATTGTACATTGATTTGTTATTTTTATCCTTTTTTTAATTTAATTTTTAATGTTGAATTTGAGTCCATTCTAAAGTTAAAAGTAAAATTACTAATTATTAACAATGAAAGTTAGTTTATTTGTTTAGAAAATGAAATATATTTTTTTTAAAGAATGCATAAAAGTATGTTTTTGTATGCTTTCAATCTACTTGATGTTGAATTAATTGAATTGCAAACAATTATCTATTATATTAAGTGATTGTCAAAAAATGCATGAAAATAAAGTGTACGGAATGCTAAAAAAAATTTGCTTCGGGGGCTCCCGCTCCCGAACCCCCGTGTAAATATTTTCAGACGTCGTAGATCAATAAATTCAGCCCCCAACCTCAAATCCTGGATCCGCCCCTGGCTCCAAATCCAATTATTGTGCATATAAATATGATTTATCGAACGTGGACATTACAAGAGAGAAAATTATTATAATGAAAAAACCCTAACTTTGCCTCTGCGTGGAAGAAGATCGTTTCGTTTTTCATTTTTTAAAAGTAGTTACTTATTATAGGAATAATTTCCATTGAATAAATGAATACTAGTACTCTATCGCCATTAAAATAAAAGATATTTCAAGTTTTTGATTTTATTTCACGATATATGATAGGGTTAAGTATCAAATAAGCCCTAACGTAGAGGTCCTTATCACTTCTGACACCCTATGACCAGGGGGTGTCAACTAAGCCCCTAAAGTACTTAATTTTCGCCAATTAAGCCCTCCGACTTAACGGACGGTTAACACTGTTAACTATTTTAATTTTTTTTTCGTTTGTGGTGGGACCCACGCCTTCTTCTTCTCCAAACTCGCCGGAAACATGCTGGTTCACCACAAACACGCCGGAAATCTAATTGAGGGGGCTCGGTCTATCTCACAACGCCTTCAATGGAGAAATCTCCCTCAACGCGAACATACACACACAATACAGGGGTTGCCTGCGTCTCAAGCCCCGCGCGCGCAGCGCTGCCCTCTTTTCCATCGACGGCAGCTGCCACCACCACGGCCACCTCCTCACCTTCCTCGACCACTCGACTCTCTCTCTGATATTTTCGGCGGCGATAGCGACGACTGCAGCCGTCATCGCCTCTCCCACCGCCCGCTATTTCAGTCGCCTCCATCCCCCCCTTTCAGCAAAACCCTAGATTGCAGATCTCGACCTCCACCCTCTTTCAAATGCTAGCTGCGACAACGTCTTCCAACTGATGACGACAATGACCACTCCCTGCCCTGGTATTCGTGGACAAAAACTATAAGCATGAGAGGGAAAGCAGGCGGTGGTCGGGAGCATGGACTACAGCGGCGGCGGCGGCACGCTGTACTCTGTGTGTGCGCGCGCGTTGAGGGAGATTTCTCCATCGAAGGCGTTGTGAGAGAAAGACCGAGCCCCCTCAATTAGTTTTCCGACGTGTTTGTGGTGAACCGGCGAGTTTCCGGCGAGCTTGGCGAAGAAGAAGGCGCGGGTCCCACCACAAACAAAATAATAATAATAAAAAAATTAAAATAGTTAATGGTGTTAACCGTCCGTTAAGTCGGAGGGCTTAATTGACAGAAATTAAGTACTTTAGGGGCTTAGTTGACACCCCCTGGCCATAAGGTGCCAGAAGTGATAAGGACCTCTACGTTAGGGGCTTATTTGTTACTTAACCTTATATGATATTCTCTTCAATCAAGATTAATTATCTCTCTTTCTCGTTAGATTTCTCATATTCCAACTCCTTCGTTAAGACTCTAATTAGTAAGTCCCCCATACGATGCATGTGTCATGATATATTTTATTATTTTAAACAAAATTAAATTATGTAAAAATGCCAAGATATCATCATGTATGAATTAATTGGTAACAAAAAATAATTTCTATTAATTTAAATATTAGTAGTTGATTTGAAAATGCGCATAATAACAATATTATCAAGTCAATGAGTATAATATTAAATTTAATGAGTATCGTATAATAATATTTACATTCATAGATTGTAAAGAAAATAATTTAAGTCAATCTCACTTTGAGCAAATAAGACTAAACCATCATTATAACAAAATTAACAACTCACACTTAATATTAATAATTTTGGACTCTTACAAGTTCAAACTATATTATTATTAAAAGTCTATAGATAAATAACCCAAAGCTATTATATTAAAACTAATACAATTGCACTTATAAAATTTTTATTTTTGAAATTAAAAAGTTTTAAAATGAATCAACATAATCTCCTTCTCCTAAATCGCATCAAAAAACTATTAATTTAAATATATGTAAATTTTAAAAATGTTATATTAAATAATCATGTAAATTTTTTGAAAGAAAAAAATGTGACATCTACTTACATTTTCACCAACATAAAAAAAAGTAGGATGTTCAACATTAAAAATATATGAACAAAATGACATTTTAAACGATCATGACTTATTCGTTTCAATTTTTATTTTATTTTTTTTTTTATAATTTTTACATCAAATTAAAAATCTTGTCATGTTTAACATTCATATTGAATATTTTTTAATAAATCGAAGTTGACGATTTTAAAAAAAGAACGAAATAAAAAAAGGAGAAGAGAAGAGAGAAAAAATTTGATGGAAAAAAATTGTCGTTAAATCTCTTTATTCATATATTATATAGATTACGATAACTAGTATTAAAAATTGTTTAAATTAATCAAGTAAATGGAGTGGAGGAAGATAATATTGATATTGAAAAGGCCTGACTTAAGTGACAAGATGTGATGCACAAAATCTCTTTCTTGCAAGGTCATTAGTTTAAGAGGGTGTTTGGCTGAGCTTATGAACTCTTTAAAATAGCTTATAAGTTGTTTAGAAGATTATAAGTTCTTTCAAAGAGTTTGGCAAAATAAGCTGCTAAAGAACTTATAAGTTGTAGAAATAAGCTCTAAGAGCTTATAAACCCCCCCCTCCCCCTAGAAAAGTTCCTCTACCCCAACTTATTTTCTAATTATCTTATAAGCAACACTTATTTTCCAAAAATAATTCAACTACTATAATTGTTTATTTTCATCACATCATTCTAATTGCGTTTTTCTTTCATTTTCTCTCCCTAACAAAGATTTTCTCTCTAACTAAAAATTGCTCTTTTTATATTATAAGCTCAATTATCCAAACACTTTAACAACTTATAAATTCTTATAAAATTGCATCTTATAAATTGTTGAAATATGTTATAAGCTTCAAGAACTTATAGTAAGCTTAGTCAAACACCCTCTAAGTCCCATTGCTGATTGTATCTCCAAAAAATATTTTAAACTTTTACACTAAGATTAAGAAATATTAATCTTATCTTATACTCTCTCCGTCCCATTTATTGGACGGATAAAGTGTCATTTTATAAGTAAACCTACGTAATTACTTTGCAATTCTGCATTACTTTGCAATATTTTATAGCATAATTTATATTTTTGACTAACAGAAATCGACGTGCAGCATGATCAAATATATATTTATTTACACTCATATGACAGTACCACAACATACATTCATTTTCAATATGCTGATAATATGGAAAATGTCATCATACATATAATTACAAAATTTTCAAAATTCAAGAACTTCATGACCTGATGTAAAAGTCGTATATGCAAAATTCAATGTTTGGGATATTGATAATTTAAGAAATTTAGTGGCATTCTAATCGAAAAGCCTGCGTTGGACTTAAAAATATTATCTGCACGTTTCGAGCCAACCTTTAATTGTAATTTTTTTTTTTAATATGTGTCTGTCTTTTCATGAGCACACGGTTGTTGGACAGAAGAGATTAGGCATCAGCTGCTATATATATACAAAAAATTTCAAGCACAATTATGTTTGTATGTTTGCTTGTCTATGTAATCAATTGAAGAAAAATGTACTTTTGAAAAAGATGTCATTACTAAATATAAAATCCATAAACACGCAGTTAGTTGGTTGGAGAACTAAGTTGCCCACGTCACTAAATATGTAGTTTAGTGCTTTTATAAATTAATTAAGATTTTTGCAACGGTTCAAAGGATTTGTGTAGGAATGCACTTAGAGACAATTTTTCTTAGTAATTTAGTGTGAGGGTTTAAGCAAGTTTACACGAAGTCGTCTCTTAAAGTACATAGGAGCCATTGCTTCTAAATATACAAATTTTCTTTCAATTTAAATTATGTATATAAATTAGAAATTTTATCTTTAAATATACAAATTTATTATTATTGTTTTAATTTTTCACACGATTGTCAATTATTCCTAAATCAATATTGAAACGGGGGTCTGAAATGTCTATATGTAGCTTAAACAATCGATGTACTAATTAAATGGCCATGAGTTAATGCCTAAGGTCAAAGATCTTGGGTTCGAATCCCCTGTGGCACGGTTTTTAAATTTTTTTATTTAATACTGTTAATTTATATAAAAAAGGGAAAAATGTGCAGATAAACCCTCCTAGGTGTAGCCCTTATAGCATATACCTCCCCATTTTCACTATGTGTGCAACTAAACCCCCCAACTCAAGAAAAAGGATGCAAATACCCCCATCGCCCTAACCTCTGTTTTCTCACCATTAGTCAGCATTATTATTATTTTTTTAATATTCTGTGGGGCCCACCTTCTTCATCTTCTTGAATACAGCCAACTCAAGAAAAATGGTGGTGAATAATGCCTCCGAGAGACGAATTCTCAAAGACGAAGTTGCGAGCGCTGAAAATCTACGACGACTTGATGACGGATATCGTGGAAAGTAAGACATTCGCCTATATTTGCAACCTTTCTTTGAGAAAGAAAACACACTTGCCTACGCGTCGCTAAATGGCTTAGAAATTTTCAAACTCAATGATTCCACAGGGAGTTTTGCAGCCGCCAACCTCGAGCTCATGGTGGATTCTTCTCCGCCGGCGAAGAAGAAAAACGGCGTTGTGACATATGTTGTCGTAGGGAGTGTTGTCGGTATACTTGCGGTGGTTGTAGCCATTGGCTTCTTCATTCTCTGGCGGCGGCAGAAAATGAAGGACGCGGCCACGAGCATCACCAAGTCATCGTGGGCAACACTTTCCACCGCCAGAACTAGCGGATCATCAGCTGCCATCTCCCTGCCCTCCGATCTCTTCAGATACTTCTCATTCGACGACATCAAAACCGCAACTTCGACCACAACTTCGTCATCGGCAGGGGAGGCTTCGGCAATGTCTACAAAGGCCTCATCAACGATGACGCCGTCACCGTCGCGATCAAGAGGCTCAACCCCTCCTCCAGCCAAGGCGCCCGCGAGTTCTTCACCGAGATCGAGATGCTCTCCAAGCTCCGCCACCTCCACCTGGTCTCCCTCATCGGCTACTGCGACGACGACGGCGAGATGATCCTCGTCTATGACTACATGGCCCACGGCTCCCTCTGCAACCACATCATCCACACCTCCGAGAATTCACCATTAATGTGGAAGCAGCGCCTCCGAATTTCCATGGGCGCCGCAAAAGGACTGCACTATCTCCACACCGGCACCAAGCACGCCATCATCCACCGCGACGTCAAGTCCACCAACATCCTCCTCGACCACTACTGGGTACCAAGATTTCAGATTTTGGGCTCTCCAAAATGGGACACTCGAACGATTCTTTCACGCACATCAGCACCAACGTCAAAGGCACCTTCGGCTACTTGGATCCCAAATACCTTTCAACCAATCAATTGACCAGAAAATCCGATGTGTATGCATTTGGAGTGGTTCTGTTTGAACTTCTCTCCGGAAGGCCTGCCGTGGATGTGAAGCTCGACGAGGAGCAACATAGCTTGGCCGGACGGGCTCAATTTTGTGTGCGTGAAGGGCAAGTGGATCGACTCATCGACACAAACCTCGCAGGGCAGTTTTCAGCAGCTTGTTTGAATGTATTTGTTGGAATAGCAGGGAGATGCATACCAGGGGCGGGGCTAAGAAAATCTACGGCGACTTGAAGAAGGTGAAGAAAGTTGGCCCAACAGAAAATTAAAAATAAAAAAAAAATAATGCTGACTAACGGTGAGAAAACGGAGGTTAGGGCGAGGGGGGTATTTGCACCCTTTTTCTTGAGTTGGGGGGTTTAGTTGCACACACAGTGAGAATGGGGAGATATACGCTATAAGGGCTACACCTAGGAGGGCTTATCTGCACATTTTCTCTAAAAAAAATGGTGTAGTCGAATGGTCATATCACTTTAGTTAATAGCAATGTATTAATTTATCACATCAGCTATTCACAATGATATTAATTTAGGGGTAATTGACAATCGCGTGAAAAATTCAAAATAATTAAAAGTTCGTGTATTTGAAGATAAAATTTTTACTAGTTTATATACAAAAATCTAGATTAAGTGAAAGTTTGTGTATTTTAAATGTAATTATCCCATGAATATATATAGGAATGACTTTTTATATGATTCATAATCTAAAAATTAGTCAAAAACTGATATAAATTATTGATACTTTTTATAACTTACCATTGTGATGAAAATAAAGCATGATTTTAACATAAAAGAATATATATTAAGCCTTTTCACAATATACTATCACTGTGTATCATAATTAATTGTAGGGTTAAGGTACAAATGCACCCCTAAACTAGACACCCCTAGAGCGTATATCTTTCCATTCTCGACTTTGGCCCAAATACACCCCAGAGTCATTAATTTTTTTTTCATTTAAACCCAGCAAGTTAACGCCCGTTTCTTGTCATTAACTTTTTTTTTCCCAATGGGACCCAGAAGCGCCTTCTGCAAGTTCCGGCACCGCCATACATAATCGCAACTCACCGGAACTCCTTGCTGTAGGGCAACATCCGCTTAAGTTTCATTGACGTTGAACAGAAGCGAGGGGTCGGAGGGCAGCTCAAGGTGCCTTTTCCTCCATGCCGCCACTAACACAGCGACGATCCGCATGAGTGGGTTGCCGGCGAACTCCTTGGCCTCCCATCTCAATCACACACAACCTTCTTCTTCTTCTTCTTCTTCTCACTCTCTCTCATGAAATTTCGAATACCCAAATCGAGCCCTAATTCTCCTATAAAAGTTTGCCGCTGAAGGACTAGGCAAGGCTGGTGCTCGTCTGTCGACTCCTGGCGCCACCGTCCCTCTCTCTAAAATACGGCGACGTCATCGCCGGTAGCTTCCGAAAATTGGTGAGGCCGTTGTTCTATGCCTCGCCTCCTTCTCCTGAAAACGCCGATGACACTTCTTTTCGTCCGGCGAGCAGGTGGTCCCACTTAGAAATTAAAAAAAAAGAATTTAAATTAACTTGTGTGTATATCCTCATTCTCGACCTTTATCCAAATATACCCCCCAGAGTCCATAAAAAGGGTGCATTTAAACCCAACAAGTTAACGGCATGAAACGGTCGTTAACTTGCTGGGTTTAAATTCACTTTTTTTATGGACTCTGTGGGTTTATTTGAGCGAAGGTCGAGAATGGGGGGTAGACGCTCTAGGGGTGTCTAGTTTAGAGGTGGATTTGTACCTTAACCTTAATTGTATTTATGGGAAAAAAATTAATAATGGGACAAAAAGTTTAAAAAGTGTATTGCGGGACAATTGTGCTGCTAGTCTACTAATGATTCGTCTTTAAAATTAAATGCCTTCATAAAAAATAAAAGGGTTAAAGTGCAGATCCACTCCTAAAGTAGAGGCCCCTATAGCGTTTAGCCCCCCATTCTCGACCTTGGCGCAAACACCCCCCCATAGTCCAAGAAAAGGGTGCAATTAAACCCACACCTCTAACACCATCAACGTCCGTTAAACGTTTGGGTTTAATTGCACCGTCTACTTCAGGGGTGGATCTGCACTTTAACTTTTTTTTAAATTTCGGCGATCCACCTCCGGCATCAACTTAGCCGCTCTTGTACTCATCGGCTCCGACTTGCACCTTGTCAGCTCACACGCGCCCAATCTCTTGGTTGTCGACTGTCCACCGCCCATATGCAGCAGCGCCACCAGCTTCTTCACCGCCCCGCACAGCAGCATCTCCTCCAATACCTTAACTTATTTAGTGCTTGATTATTATATGTTTACTTATTTTGAATTTTTTTAATATTTTTTTATAGATTATGGTTTAATTATTTATTTTTGAATAATTGGTAAAACTCTAAACGATAATTATGATTTTATTTTTGGTTAATTTAATATTTATAAATTTATTTTAAAAGAGAAAAAATAATGGATCCGGGTTAGAACTCGAAACCTTGTGGATCTTATGGATCTGGACCTGGATCTCATTTTTTTTAATCCAATAAATCTGGACCGAATCCGGACCTAAGTAAAATAATACGGATCTGGATCTGAACCAAGTAATATTCGGTCCATATTCGGTCTTAGACCTTCTTGCGCTGCCGCATGTCAACGACCAAGAGATTGGGCACGTGCGAGCTGACAAGGTGCAAGTTGGAGTCGATAAGTACGGGGGCGGCTAAGCTGATACCGGAGGTGGGTTGTCGAAATTGAAAATAAAAATAAAAAAAGAGAGTTAAGGTGCAGATCCACCCCTGAAGTAGAAGGTGCAATTAAACCAACCCAAACGTTTAACGGATAAATTAACGGTGTTAGAGGTTTGGGTTTAATTGCACCCTTTTCTTGGACTATGGGGGGGGGGGGGGGTGTTTGCGCCAAGATCAAGAATAAGGGGGTAAACGCTATAGGGGTCTCTACTTCAGGGGTGGATCTGCACCCAAAATAAAATTAAGGGTAAATATTCAATTTTGTCCTATCGAATTAACGTTTTAACAAAATGTCCTAATCTAAGGATAAGTGCATACAAGTACCCATCGTTTTAGAGTTTAGTCATTTATATTCCAATAACAAAAATTCGGCACCTGAGTACTAACGTGGAATGCCGAAAATTTGCTGATGTGGCATTTATTTTTTTATTTATTTTTTTTGTTTTGTCCCATCGTATCATAGTTTTAACAAAAATGTCCCAACGTATTAGAGTTATGGCATATAAGTACCTATCATTTCAAAGTTTGGTTATTTGTGTCCCGAAAAAATTATGGCACCTAATATGAAGAACACATGCATAACTTTACGTGAAAAACGCATCTTGTGGAATTTCTTAGAAAATATATTTTCTTCCTATGCTCTATGACACCACTACTACGGAAATTCCTACGATCAATTTCCTCATCTCAATTTAGAAAACCTGTTATTTTTCTTGTTTATCATTTAGTGACAAACATACAACTTGAGATGCAATTGTTTCAAGATTTTTCATCAAAACATTTCAAGTGTCTAATCTTATTACATCAAAATGGCTAAAATTGAGTCTGAAAATACTCCCCTATTCTTTTATATTGAAATAGTCTAATCGATGCCAAAACACAAAATAAAACAAGAGTTTAAGGTGGTGTGGGGTTTTCAACTTGACTCTCTTGCGTTCCCGGTGTGCTCCCTTCTCTGTTCTTCATATTATTTGGAGGTCTTACAGCTGTTGCGGACGCATCATATCCACTAACAAAATGTACACGACGTGTACTACGATCCTAAAAAGCATGTAAATTAATGTAAGTGAGTACAAAATAATAGAGGCTTCATTAGAGAAATTAAACTGAATAGTATTAGCCATACTCGGACATAAACACTCCCTATTTCTTCTGATATTAAAACACCATATCCTTGTCGTGCCTGCTCAATAAATAACAAATTAATATGTGTTTCCATGATAAATAATTATAACTTAAATACTATAGTTACATAGGTCATACCGTCCGCAGTTCTCTTTGCTTGATATAATTCAATGGATTATTATACTTCAATACACCTTTAATATAACAAATTGAAGTTAGAAATATTTCACATCACGAACCTGTTTCACTCGAGCAGCCTGTTTATATGTTCGCTTATTGTGATCAAAGCCTCCACAATTCTTGCATGATATTCTCAACCTTGTCATTGGCCATTTGTGTTCCGTTGCTCATCAAGCCCCTGTATCCTTCATTTTTTAGGTCTACCAACTGGTTTTGAGTATTTTGGAGGCAAAATAGGGGCTTCGGCAACCATTGGCCAAGACCTTTGACCCCGCAGTGGACTCAACCCAAACTTGTAGCACTCAATCGCATTGCCCTTATAATAAAATTGATCAACATAGGCTGCAGGGTCATCTCTAATATGATAAATGCAACTCAATGCATGGCAACATGGAATACATGTCAACTCCCACAATCTACAAGTACAAACCTTATCTCCAAAGTCAACAATATGCGAGTCATCATCAATATGCACTTCGAATTTACCCCCAACAGTAGGCCTAACATCACACAACCGAACAACAACCTATGACCTAGTTAATTTTTTCCTAATATTTGGGCAAAGACAATCAGAAATGTCGAGGCTTGTCTCCATACTAGTGGAAAGATCATATAACCTGGTCATTATACTCGTTCTAATATCTTCTAGCATATCAATAATAACCATATCCCCACACTTCAATATGTAACTGTTAAATGTCTAGCAGACATTATTATCAACCACACCAGTCTTTGTATAAGAATTTATCAGAGCCTTACAGAATGTAGTAGGGCATCTTTCTTGAAAATCAACAGCTGCCGCAACGCTCTCTTTCTTCATTTCATTCAGATGCCATTCATAGTCTACCCTGCTCGTGGCCTTCACTATATTCCAAAATAATATCTTGTATTTAGGGCTTGCAAATCGCTTCTTCCAGTTAGCATATATATGTCGAGATAGTGCCTATGCTCACTATTAGGAGCAAGCTTTTGAATCCCATTAATTAAACCCTGAAATTGTAGTTAAATATATTTATTAGTTATGTTTAAATGTAATACACCGAAATGAATGATATTTAGTATTACCTTTTGCTTGTCACTCATAAATGTCCAACCTAATCCGTCTGATATGTTTAGCGCTTCAAATAAGCACTCGAAAAACCATGACCAAGTTTCCTCATCTTCTTTTTCAACCACAACCCTAGCTATATGGGATACATTCTGTTGTTGCAGTCATTAGAAATCGCTGCTACCAATGCTTCTTCTAAGACCGTCTTCAAAAAGCAAGCGTCAAAGCCAATGAACTTCCTACAGCCAACAAGGAACCCTTTCCTTAAAGCTGAAAAACCTATATATAACCATTCAAATACAGGCTTATCTTGCTTATCCAAGTACGTCTTCAGCTCAAATCGTCCCTCTTTGTCAGTCCTCATCAACTCTAACATGTAGCTCCTTAAATTAGCATAATGGCCTTCAAATGTACCCCTTATCTTTTTCAGTGCCATCCATTTTTTCCCTATAGCATTTCTTGCCTCCAACTTTGCAACCATAAGTCAAATGTAACTCCTTCCCCATCTCTTTAACTGTTGTGTTTGCGTTGGCTTTGATCTTCGGCATGAAATGATCACAGATAGGGATGACAATTTGCCCATGGTTAATGGATACCCGCGAAAACCCGAACCTATTAGGGTGAGTTTGAGAGACATTTGATATTCATGGATAGTTTCGTGGTTGTAATTCACTATCCATTTAGTTCGTGGGTATGGGTTTGGATACTTACTATCCATACCCGCGAAACCCGTTTACCCGCGAAAAATGTCCGCGAAAATACCCACCAATTACCCGTAAAATACCCGTCAATTACCCGTTAAATTTATAATTAAATTTTATTTTGTGGGTATTCAATGGATAGTGGGTGGCGGGTATCCGACGAATAGTGGGTGGCGGGTATTCGACGGATAGCGAGTGGTGGATACCCTATGGGTAGCGGGTTCGCGGATACCCGACGGATAGCGGGTATCCGTGGGTGGCGGGTTTGGATACCATTTGATATCCATGGATAGTTTCGTGATTAAAAACCACTATCTATTTAGTTCGTGGGTATGGATATGGATAGTCACTATCCGTACCCGTCGTACCCAATTGTGTCACAGCCCGCCCTAACTATGGATAGTTAGGCCGAGTGATCCACGACTAGGGATGGGGTTAAAGAAGAAGGGGAAGAAAAGGGGCGTCATTTATAGCCGTAAAACTTACTCATCTTAATAAAACTCGTCATTTTTATTCATTAATACTCAATTGAAAACAGTCTATGAAAGACAGCATAAAACTTAATTAATATCATTAATCAAGTTATACATCGTATGAAACCATTCTCTTAAGACTCAAAGTATGACATAACATACTATAACATCAACAACATCTTGCAGCGGAAAGTAGCTAGACATATGTATGAAGACATATTCTAGACAGGTTAACTATTTATTAACAACCCTGGAGACTCCGCTCATTGCAGCACCATCATCACATCAGCTCAACCTGCACATTTAGAAAACATATGCAGGGCTGAGTACAAAAGCACTCAGTGGGCACGTATGCCTAGGTATAAAAATACATGCTTCAAAACTGTAAATTGTCATGCCATCATAATCAGTACAGCAAGGGAGTTTTTCGCTAAAAATGCCCAAGCTTACTAAGTTCATTTGTGATTCTTAAAGTTCGTCTGATCAGACTAAGTTCTTTTGTAATCTATCATATCTGAAACTGTGTGCCGGAGAGGTGGCCACCTCTCACGGTCACTTGACCGGCCAACCCGCTAGATGACTCACGGTCACTGGTGTACACTAGTCCTAGCAGGATAGCTATCAACTGCTCAGGACCCGAATTCGATTGCATCATTGGCAAAGCCAAAGCAGATAGATATCATACTAAAATTTAAACATTTTATGGCAAGACAACAGTTGTAATATTTTCCAGTTCAAAGATTTGTGACGAAATAACTTGTTCAAAGGTAGCATTAAACTCGTTTGATAGATATATAAAACTGAAATTAACAGTTAAATCATCTCATGCATTCATTCGTATAAGAGGCCTACGACACGCAGGGGATCTCTATATACGTATAGTAAAAGTAATGCCCACCTCGTTGTGTCTCTGTATCAATGAGTAACGTCACTCTCTCCCTCAAGTCGTTACTTCCCAAAAGGACCTTCATCGTTATGAAGAATTGGTGAGAAGTTATAAAAGAAACCTCGATTAATAATCTAATCTCTTTTATGAAACATTAGTATCTCTAATGTTCATCTCTCTTGATTGTTAATCAATATAACAATTATTATCTCTCGTCATTACTCATTAATTATAACATCCTTATGTTATAATTAGCAGCGCTTCAATTAAAAGAAATATTTAACACATCGAAAAGTCCACTTTCTTAGCAGATCTATTCGCTCTCATCTCGTCTAATTAACCGATTAGAAAGTTAAACTTTCCATTAGGCATGTATTTGAGTCACGGGTCAACAAGAATTGACTATGCTCAAATTCTAATTTCACTAAAAATTTCGGCATGACCTATTCATATATAATGTCAGCCACGAGATTTCAACGCGTGAATCTCACTACGTGAACTCGTCTCTCGACTCAAAACTTAACATCTTGACATCTTTTCAACGCAAACCAAACAATTCAAAATCATCAAAACTCTTTATCAGTAAACTATCATTTATACTCGACACCAATTGTTCGAGTGTCAGATACCAACATTTATGTGCGTTAATCATAACTCTCACAACTCACACCATTTAGTCATATCGTATCATCCATCAAAACAAATATAATCAAGTTGTTTTCTAGAAAGTTTTGCTGTTTTTGTGTCATCTTTAAAAATTCATAACAACCAACTCAATCATCATAAACTCTCATACCAATTGATCTCAAAAACTTCATGAAGTGTAGTTCACTCTAAAAATGGTAGTTAACCAAAAAGGTTAAAGGTTTTTGGAGATATTGCTCTTTTAGTGCAGGCTGTCAAAGATTGACAGTTTCTGCCAATTTTGTTTAGGCCATTAGAAACCAAGGCAAACCTTAATAAAATTCCATCAAATTTAATCATCCAAAACTAAAGGTATCCTTGAAGATTTGGTTAAAATTTCACAAGAGAAAACGTTCATATGATCTGCCAAATAAACAATGAAACTCATACACTTTTACTGTTGGACAAATATGACAGCAGAACAGGGCATTTTTGAAATAATAAACTGCTCTGTTTCAGAGGTCATAAAAATCGAAATCTTATGTTTTTAGAAAAGCATTGAAGTCTAGTTTCGTTTAAAAAAAACGGTGATGCAAAATCCTTCATGGATTAATAGATATAAACGTTTTTGTGAAGTCTACCAATAGTTGACAGATTCTGTCAAGGATTTTTCAAAATATCTTTAAAATAGCAAACATCATCCAAAAGACATGAAATTTTGCAGCAACGAAATACACATATCATAGATAAACATACTAAAATTTCAGAGCCATCAAGCAATGAAAACTCATCGAAACATAAGCTTGAAACTGCTGTAAAATTTTGACAGAATTCCAGTTTTAATTTCGTTCAACAATTATCATCCATAAATTGTAAATCAATTAGCATGCTCATGTGATATCGTAGAACACATATACGCAATAATATTCATTATGCAACGTCCCAAACTTCACGAATTTAAATAATCATACTCTAAAAATTTATACAATTTTCGTGCTTGGAAAAATACGAATTTAATATATATCGATTCTAGCATACCCCTAAGCACAAATATCAAGTCAAAACGATCAAACAAAAATCGAAAGACAAGCTAATATGTGAAAAACGGGGCTGCCCTCATGGGTTTCATAGCTACGGTTCGTTCCGTTCTTACTCCCTTCATTAAACATGCTCAACATCTACCCAAGAACAACATACTAAAATTTCACGACGATCCGACGTCGTTTCAAAATAAAGTCGAGAATCGACGTTTTTCGACGTCGACGAAAATCGAAAAGAAAACCATCAAAACGTAGGTAGAGATCTTACCTACTTAGATACGTGATCGAAAAGATGATCGGCGTTCGTCTCGGTGCTCAGATCGGAAGTCAAAAGCTTGAACACCAAAGAAATGGTGTTAACGTGAAGTGTGTGTGTGTTTCTAATGTGTTTTAGTGTGTGCAAATTAGTGTGTGTGTTGTGTGTGCAGCGTGAGTTAGGTGAGATAGAGGGATAGTGGGCAGTTGGGGGGGTGGTTAGGGGTAGGGTAGGTTAGATATTTAGGATATTAACCCGTTAGTCGTTAAATATCTCGTTTCGTCTCGTTTTAACGATTAACTACCCATACTCTTCGTTACTCGCCCTCTCAACCTCTACTCACTTTCATTGCACTCGTAATTCTATATAAATATAGAAAACACAAGCTCGTTCTCGAAATTCTGATAAACGAGCTCGGTTCGTTTATCGAGAAAATCTAGTTCACTATTCACTCGTCGTCCAAAAATAAAAACTTTCATTATTGGACTCGTATCGAAAAACTAAGAATATTTTTCGACGACGTGCACGTAAGATTTTGAAAGTCGACAAAAAGACGAAATAGCAGTATTTTACTATTCATCGTCAAAAAGTCAAAATTTTCAAAAACGTCTTAACGGACTCAGATCTCACTTCCGAGTTCACCGTTCTCATTCAAATAATTATCTCGAATTATTCGAATACTCAAACTCAAATACGAATATAAAATCTCACATCATTCTTACATCATCGAAAGAACATCTCAACATCTTTAAAAAAAAAAACTTCATATAACTCCTCATCTCTTTACAAAGTAATCAAACAAGGGATCTATACCCTAATTACTCAAACTTAAGCAATTAAACACGTCATCAAAAGCACGGGTATTACATACCTTCCCCCTTAAAATAAATTTCGTCCCGAAATTTATACCTCTTGTAAATGTTTCGGGTACTTCTCTCACATCTTATCCTCAAGCTCTCTTTCCACTTCTTTCTAAGTATCATATCTCCATTGGACCTTATCCAATGCAATCGACTTATTACTCGATTGCCGAATTTTATGATTTAGCATCATTTGAGGTCTCTCTTCATAACTCAAGTCTGGTTCTAAGATCATTTCTTCTTAGTAAACCACATGGTTTGGGTCGGAAATATGTATCCTCTCAATTGTGACACGTGAAACACGTTATGCACATTTCCAAAGCTAGGTGGCAAAGCCAACCTATACGCTATTGGACCTATCTTTTGCAATATCTCGTAAGGACTTATAACTCTGGGTCTAAGCTGTCCTTTAACTCCAAATCTATTCATCCCCTTTGAGGGTGAAACCTTCAAGAAAACTTTGTCTCTTATCTCGAAACTTTGTCTCACATCTTATAGGTAAACTCAATTAGTGGCAACACATTCTCCCGATTTACTCCTCTATCAAGGATAGTAGTTCCTATAATATCTTCTATCGCCTGCTATGCTAAAATTCATCCTTGTACCCAACTCTTTCTGTAACTCATCCAAAAACGTGATGTAAATTTTTTTTTTTTCTGAGGTGATCTACACCGGTACTCAATGCAATCTTATAATCTCACGAACGTACAATTGTGATAACTTATCTGGTCCATACGCGATTAGGATCGGTATGAAATGTGCAGATTTTGTTAGTCGATCTACAATCACCCAAATTGCTGTATTTCCTCTTTGACTTTTGGGTAAAGCTGTCACAAAATCCATCGCTATGTGATCCCATTTCCACTCGGGAATCTCCAACGGTTTTAACTTCCCATAGGGTCGTTGGTGTAATGCTTTCACTTGCTGACAAGCTAAGCATCGCTCTACAAACGAAGCTATGTCTCATTTCATTCCGTCCCACAAAAATCTATTTTTTTACAACCTGATACATCTTTGTGCCTCCTGGGTGGGCGGTGTAAGGCGTGTTATGAGTCTCACTCATGATCGTATTTTTTTTTTTTTAACTCTTGAGATCTCCTGCTCTTACCCTTTCTCGTAACTTGTTCATTGTCTCATCTTTCCTTGTGCTTCAATCACCATTTTCCTCAAACTAGGCATCGTCGCAACAATACTTGCTATCGTCCCTGGTGGTTTTATCATCTCTATCCTCATCTTGTCAAAGTCCTTTATAAGCTCATCCTCTCTCGTGAGAATACATCCTAACTTTGACGAGACCTTTCGGCTCAATGCATCGGCTACTACATTGGCCTTGCCAGGGTGATAGTTAATGTCGCAGTTAACATCCTTTACTAATTCGAGCCATCTCATTTGCCTCATGTTAATATCCTTATGCTTGAAAAAGTATTTCAAAGTTTTGTGGTCCGTGAAAATCTCACATCTAACTCCGTAGAGATGATGTCTCCAAATTTTTTTTTTTTTTTGGGCATGCACAACGGCTGCAAGCTCTAAATCATGCATTGGATAATTTATCTCGTGGGATCTAAGTTGTCGTGATGCATAGACTATAACTCTTCCTTCTTGCATCAAAACACATCCTAGCCCATTCTTTGACGCATCTGTGTAGATGGTATACTCTTTATCCATTTCCGGGACTAGCAGCACTGGTGTTGTAGTCAATTTCCTTTAAGCTCTTAAAAACTCTCTTTACACTCCTCTTTCCAATTGTACTTAGCTTCTTTTCTCGGTCTTGCTATCGTGGAAAATCCTTCAATAAACCTCTTCTAGTATCCTGCTAAGCCTAAAAAGCTGCAAATCTCGTTAGGCGTAGTTGGTGATCTCCACTCATGTACAGCTTGTACCTTGACGGGGTCAACTTTAATTCCTTTGGATGATACAATATGTCCTAGAAAAGTTACTTCGTTCAACCAAAACTCGCACTTGGTGAATTTGGCAAAAAGCTTCTCAACTCTTAGCGTTTCCAACATCGTTCTCAAATGTTTTGGCGCTCCTGCTCATTCTTCGAATAGATGAGAATATCATCTATGAAAACTAGGATAAATTTATCCAGTTATTGATGGAACACTCGATTCATGTGATCCATGAAAACTACTGGTGCCTTCGTCAAACCGAATGGCATAACTATGAACTCATAGTGCTCATACCTCATTTGAAAAGCTGTCTTAGGTGTATCCTCCTGTCAAAATTTGAACTAGTGGTATTATGATCTCAAGTCAACTTTCAAGAAAAACTCGCTCCTCGTAATTGATCAAACAAGTCATCTATCCTCGGCAAAGGATATTTGTTCTTGAGTGTCAATTTATTCAGCTCTCGATAATCTATGCACATTCTCAACGTGTCATCCTTCTTTTGACAAAAAGACTGGTGCTCCCCACGGGGATACACTACGTCTAATAAAACCTAACTCGAGCAATTCTTGTAGCTGAATCTTCAGCTCTTGTAGCTCCTTAGGCGCCATTCTATAGGGTGCCTTCGACACTAGTGCTGATCCAGGTTCTAGGTCGATAGTGAACTCCAACTATCTTGTTGGTGGCAATCCTGGTAAGACCTCGGGAAATACATCTCTATATTCCCTTACCACTGCTACATCCTCAAAGTTTTTTACTTGATTCTCCTTCATCATTCAAGTAAACTAGGTAAGCTTGTGCTCCTTTCTTCTTTACCAATTTCGACGCCTGAAGTGCCGAAATGATTGGAATTCTCTTCTTTCTATCAATATCGTGAAAACATGTCTGTTCCTTCCCAGGTGGTTGGAAAGTTATCTGTCTCTTCTTACAATCAATCGGGGCAAAGTTCTCTGCTAACCAGTCCATCCTTAGAATAATGTCTACGTTCCACATAGGCATTAAGTGCAAGGTTCTTGTTTTCATCTTTAGTGATCCTAACTCAAACTCTAATTTAGAAATCATGTGAGAAACTGTAGTAGCTCTTCCTACAGGAGTGATTACTCTCAACTTGGGACTAGCTCGTTTTGGTTCGAGTTTGAAGGTAACATGCTTCAAACACTTAAAGAATGCGAGGCTCCTGTATTAAACAGGATTCTAACTGATGCATCCAATAACTTGCCCAATACTACCTTAAAGTCCTGCCTTAAACCGGCACATAAAACTCAGACATCTCATCATCAGTATCCATCTTCTGATGAGCAAATCGTGATAGCTCACAGAATTCTCGGTTATACTCTACAACCGATTTCTTTCCTTGCATCAAACTTCGATAATCAGCCTCTCGCTGCTTACTGTACTCCTCTGTACATACTTCTCAAGAGTAGTCTTCAATTGTTCTCAAGTGTAGTTTGCCAGTTGCTCAGGTGTTAAAGTCCTCTGACGTGCCTCTCACTAGTCTTATACATCAAAAGAATCTATTAGGATAACTCAAAAGTTGTAAGGGTTCAACCCTAGAATGACATCAAAACAAATTGTTCAAGAGACTCAAATGAATGACCAGAGGGTAGAATGAAGTAACTACCAGGTCGAACAAAAATGACCTAGAGTAAGAACCCATCTGGCTTTTCAACCGAAAGTTGAAACACATGGGTTTATAAACCCAAAACACGTCTACTGAGATTTGGATCATGCGGACTGGCCAGGTCCAACATAATCACTCCCCAGTCACACGGGATATACTATCCCGAACTTGGAAATTATGTGTCTTCTAAACCCTCAACATACTATACATAACAAAATTTAAGTTCACACCAGCAAGCTAAAAGCTTAAACTCAGGGTCCTATGTTCTAGACTCTTGTTTCGAAAGTTCAATATTTTTCGACTCTCCTCTCATGTTGCGGTGGTGGTGGCGGAGTATTATCCCGCCTATCCTTCACATCACACTCTTGATGACATCTTTGAGGCATTTTTGAAATCACAAAAGGAAAACTCAACTCGACCAACGCTCTAAGCATCCTCAAAACTCAAGTTCAATTTACTAACTCAACTTTAAGGAAACCCTCACGGTTACCTTAACATTCATCTGTAAGGCAATAAGCACTCACGAAATGCTAACAAAAAGACCACTCTGGTCAACCTAATATATCCATCAGTAGAATGCCTCTTTTTAGATGGCTTACATAAAGGGGTTATTTAAACCCTACAAAAACCATAGTATCTATCGTAATGTCCCTTCTAAATCGACACCATTAATAGTACTATGTCTCGGTCTGGACCTCCTACGGTAATTGCTACCAGTTAACTCATCTAGTTGCTACTTTAGCACACTAGGAACATCCATCTATTTAACATCAGTAGGGTACTAAATTCGCATGCTTATCTATCATCATGTCAAAATCTCAAGTACCAGTATCTCCTAAGTAAGTTATATACATCGCAATGTAATTGCAACTAATCAAAAACGAGGGTGTACCACGCATACTCTCAAGATCATCCTTAGCTCTAGCCTACATCGACTTCTCTTCTCATCCTCATCAACTCTAGCCCTCCCCGGCTACTTCTCATCCTCATTATCGTTTATCATTTTATCATCTTTGGTAACTGATACTCAAGAATCGACTCGATATCTACTACACTCTTCTAGAGTCCCTGGTAGAAAACAAGCATCCGGTCAGTAGATCCGCATAGAAAATCTGGGTATCTGTAACAAATCCCATCTCCTGTGGGTCCAATGCTCAAGACGACATGTCCCATCATATTGAGTGGCGTTCTTCCTTGCTCAATCCTACCACTCGATTGGTAGCACGGGGACTAGGTGCACGATGCCATCCAGTCTAGTAACAACCATAAGGCTTTCATCCTTTCATAGTCTATGAACATGTGTTTGAAAATCTGCTAGGGTATCTCTGTACCACATACTGTACGCCTCGTCCTCGTATCCGATCTTTCCTGAGTTCGATCTCACAACAGTCCACTTTCGTGCAGTGCCAACAGTCCTGGCCAACCTATAAGGAGAACTTAAAGGTGACTCTAGGAACTAACTCTACTTGGCTCCAGCAACAAAAATAAACAAAACATAACTTAGCAAAACTCCTATTAAGTAGTACTGTTATCTTAAAACTCAAGCTCAAAACATCTAAATTCATAACTCAAACCAACAAGTACTTAAAGCAATTGCTAATTCTCTCAAGCTTTAGCTCTAAGTTCTCATTTCATCCTTCTACTTAATAAAAAAAATCTCTCTTAACAATGACATTAGATTCCTTCATCTAAATCATCGTGACTTATCACAACTGCTCAAACAATTCTCATCACAAAACATCTCAAATACATCACATCATAACTCATAATTATGCATCCTCAATCATATAACATCATATGATATAAACGCTCTCATGATTCATCATGTAACATCACATATGCTCTTACAACATAATAACTCATTATTAATCATGTTGTCATCCTCAAACTCAAACTATGCACCTTTAAAGTGTAACATCATAACTCATCATATAACCTCAACATCATGCTCTTCAAAATTTAACGTCAAATAAACTTTGAAATTTTACATACCTCGTTGAGCCTGGTGTGATGGTGCGCTGAGCTCACGGTTGTTAATAACTATTAGTCTAGTGACTCATTCTAGACTAAACTCAAGACTTCTAATTCAGAGCTTTCCTTCGCTCTGATACCACTCTGTCACAGCCCGCCCTAACTATGGATAGTTAGGCCGAGTGATCCACGACTAGGGATGGGGTTAAAGAAGAAGGGGAAGAAAAGGGGCGTCATTTATAGCCGTAAAACTTACTCATCTTAATAAAACTCGTCATTTTTATTCATTAATACTCAATTGAAAACAGTCTATGAAAGACAGCATAAAACTTAATTAATATCATTAATCAAGTTATACATCGTATGAAACCATTCTCTTAAGACTCAAAGTATGACATAACATACTATAACATCAACAACATCTTGCAGCGGAAAGTAGCTAGACATATGTATGAAGACATATTCTAGACAGGTTAACTATTTATTAACAACCCTGGAGACTCCGCTCATTGCAGCACCATCATCACATCAGCTCAACCTGCACATTTAGAAAACATATGCAGGGCTGAGTACAAAAGCACTCAGTGGGCACGTATGCCTAGGTATAAAAATACATGCTTCAAAACTGTAAATTGTCATGCCATCATAATCAGTACAGCAAGGGAGTTTTTCGCTAAAAATGCCCAAGCTTACTAAGTTCATTTGTGATTCTTAAAGTTCGTCTGATCAGACTAAGTTCTTTTGTAATCTATCATATCTGAAACTGTGTGCCGGAGAGGTGGCCACCTCTCACGGTCACTTGACCGGCCAACCCGCTAGATGACTCACGGTCACTGGTGTACACTAGTCCTAGCAGGATAGCTATCAACTGCTCAGGACCCGAATTCGATTGCATCATTGGCAAAGCCAAAGCAGATAGATATCATACTAAAATTTAAACATTTTATGGCAAGACAACAGTTGTAATATTTTCCAGTTCAAAGATTTGTGACGAAATAACTTGTTCAAAGGTAGCATTAAACTCGTTTGATAGATATATAAAACTGAAATTAACAGTTAAATCATCTCATGCATTCATTCGTATAAGAGGCCTACGACACGCAGGGGATCTCTATATACGTATAGTAAAAGTAATGCCCACCTCGTTGTGTCTCTGTATCAATGAGTAACGTCACTCTCTCCCTCAAGTCGTTACTTCCCAAAAGGACCTTCATCGTTATGAAGAATTGGTGAGAAGTTATAAAAGAAACCTCGATTAATAATCTAATCTCTTTTATGAAACATTAGTATCTCTAATGTTCATCTCTCTTGATTGTTAATCAATATAACAATTATTATCTCTCGTCATTACTCATTAATTATAACATCCTTATGTTATAATTAGCAGCGCTTCAATTAAAAGAAATATTTAACACATCGAAAAGTCCACTTTCTTAGCAGATCTATTCGCTCTCATCTCGTCTAATTAACCGATTAGAAAGTTAAACTTTCCATTAGGCATGTATTTGAGTCACGGGTCAACAAGAATTGACTATGCTCAAATTCTAATTTCACTAAAAATTTCGGCATGACCTATTCATATATAATGTCAGCCACGAGATTTCAACGCGTGAATCTCACTACGTGAACTCGTCTCTCGACTCAAAACTTAACATCTTGACATCTTTTCAACGCAAACCAAACAATTCAAAATCATCAAAACTCTTTATCAGTAAACTATCATTTATACTCGACACCAATTGTTCGAGTGTCAGATACCAACATTTATGTGCGTTAATCATAACTCTCACAACTCACACCATTTAGTCATATCGTATCATCCATCAAAACAAATATAATCAAGTTGTTTTCTAGAAAGTTTTGCTGTTTTTGTGTCATCTTTAAAAATTCATAACAACCAACTCAATCATCATAAACTCTCATACCAATTGATCTCAAAAACTTCATGAAGTGTAGTTCACTCTAAAAATGGTAGTTAACCAAAAATGTTAAAGGTTTTTGGAGATATTGCTCTTTTAGTGCAGGCTGTCAAAGATTGACAGTTTCTGCCAATTTTGTTTAGGCCATTAGAAACCAAGGCAAACCTTAATAAAATTCCATCAAATTTAATCATCCAAAACTAAAGGTATCCTTGAAGATTTGGTTAAAATTTCACAAGAGAAAACGTTCATATGATCTGCCAAATAAACAATGAAACTCATACACTTTTACTGTTGGACAAATATGACAGCAGAACAGGGCATTTTTGAAATAATAAACTGCTCTGTTTCAGAGGTCATAAAAATCGAAATCTTATGTTTTTAGAAAAGCATTGAAGTCTAGTTTCGTTTAAAAAAAACGGTGATGCAAAATCCTTCATGGATTAATAGATATAAACGTTTTTGTGAAGTCTACCAATAGTTGACAGATTCTGTCAAGGATTTTTCAAAATATCTTTAAAATAGCAAACATCATCCAAAAGACATGAAATTTTGCAGCAACGAAATACACATATCATAGATAAACATACTAAAATTTCAGAGCCATCAAGCAATGAAAACTCATCGAAACATAAGCTTGAAACTGCTGTAAAATTTTGACAGAATTCCAGTTTTAATTTCGTTCAACAATTATCATCCATAAATTGTAAATCAATTAGCATGCTCATGTGATATCGTAGAACACATATACGCAATAATATTCATTATGCAACGTCCCAAACTTCACGAATTTAAATAATCATACTCTAAAAATTTATACAATTTTCGTGCTTGGAAAAATACGAATTTAATATATATCGATTCTAGCATACCCCTAAGCACAAATATCAAGTCAAAACGATCAAACAAAAATCGAAAGACAAGCTAATATGTGAAAAACGGGGCTGCCCTCATGGGTTTCATAGCTACGGTTCGTTCCGTTCTTACTCCCTTCATTAAACATGCTCAACATCTACCCAAGAACAACATACTAAAATTTCACGACGATCCGACGTCGTTTCAAAATAAAGTCGAGAATCGACGTTTTTCGACGTCGACGAAAATCGAAAAGAAAACCATCAAAACGTAGGTAGAGATCTTACCTACTTAGATACGTGATCGAAAAGATGATCGGCGTTCGTCTCGGTGCTCAGATCGGAAGTCAAAAGCTTGAACACCAAAGAAATGGTGTTAACGTGAAGTGTGTGTGTGTTTCTAATGTGTTTTAGTGTGTGCAAATTAGTGTGTGTGTTGTGTGTGCAGCGTGAGTTAGGTGAGATAGAGGGATAGTGGGCAGTTGGGGGGGGTGGTTAGGGGTAGGGTAGGTTAGATATTTAAGATATTAACCCGTTAGTCGTTAAATATCTCGTTTCGTCTCGTTTTAACGATTAACTACCCATACTCTTCGTTACTCGCCCTCTCAACCTCTACTCACTTTCATTGCACTCGTAATTCTATATAAATATAGAAAACACAAGCTCGTTCTCGAAATTCTAATAAACGAGCTCGGTTCGTTTATCGAGAAAATCTAGTTCACTATTCACTCGTCGTCCAAAAATAAAAACTTTCATTATTGGACTCGTATCGAAAAACTAAGAATATTTTTCGACGACGTGCACGTAAGATTTTGAAAGTCGACAAAAAGACGAAATAGCAGTATTTTACTATTCATCGTCAAAAAGTCAAAATTTTCAAAAACGTCTTAACGGACTCAGATCTCACTTCCGAGTTCACCGTTCTCATTCAAATAATTATCTCGAATTATTCGAATACTCAAACTCAAATACGAATATAAAATCTCACATCATTCTTACATCATCGAAAGAACATCTCAACATCTTTAAAAAAAAAAACTTCATATAACTCCTCATCTCTTTACAAAGTAATCAAACAAGGGATCTATACCCTAATTACTCAAACTTAAGCAATTAAACACGTCATCAAAAGCACGGGTATTACAAATTGCCATCCCTAATCACATACAAACTTGGCATTAACTTGTCTATTAACTTGTACTCTTACACATGTATGTGTACCACTTAGAGTCTTTATCATACATGTAGGCTCTCCATGGATCTTGCTCGCATATAATCTCCATTGGCAGCCTGCAGTGCAAACGACCTGTAATTTTCCATGCGAACTCTTTGTCCACTTAATATTGTAGCCATTTGCCACGGCCCATTTTCTAATAACTTCTTGACATTCTCTTGGATCTTTGAATCTCATACCGAGCTCCATCTTCAAATCACTGAAGGGAATTCCCTTCGAGTACAATTTAGACTTCAACTTTTTTTGCCCTTCATCATCCAAGTTGTCACACGATGCATCTGAATCAACATCATCTACATCAATTGCCCGCGTCTCATCTGCTTTGCAAACCCTCTTTAGAGTTTTGTCTTGTCTTTCCTTCTTTCTAGCTTCGATGAATTCATCATCTTCATCAGAAAAGTCAATATATATCTTCAAGCCCATCATTTATGGTTTCATCATTCTCAATAATTTTCTCATCAAATTCCCAATCGACATCTTCAACATCCTCATCTTCATCTGCAGCCCGGTCTTGAAGCCTGATGTCTTTCTTCTTTCGTATCTCCTCCACATCGGTCTGCTTTTCTTTCTTACATTTACAATATATTTCTAGCATTTTTTGTCATCCCACATATTTCATTGCCAAACTAACAAAATCTTAATAGTCAGCTTCATCTTCCACGTTCACAAATTCAAACTCCCCACTATCCTTATCCCATATCTCGACATGCTATTATATCCAAAATCAGCAAATATCAACTCATTGATGAAGGCGTCTTCACAATCAAACACATCATACTCGGGTATGTCGAAAAAATCTCGCCTTATATATACTTTATCATCCTGAAAACCCCCACCATGCCACATTCTAAGCAAAACCACAAGCTGCGACATACTGATATATATAAAAAGAAACAAAATTGGTCCAATAAATTATTGAAAATGATGGTTGTCTCGGTGCATTTTAGTAATCCAATGATACAATCTAACATATAATCAACAATGACTTATTCAGCTTTTTAGAAATCCAAAGATATAACCCAGCTTAGAAATATGAAATTGTATTGTATCTGAAAAATAATTATCTTTTTAATTCAAAAAAAAAACATCTATCTATTCACAAATTAAAATAGCATAAATATGAGTCATTAACCACATGATTAATGACATAAACAGTAAACAACATTTATTTTTTCGATTACATCTTTACCCCTTGAAATAAGTTCAAATCTGCAATTATCTTGTTCCACCCAAATACATCGGTATGCCCTCGTCTCCTCCATCGGCACCATCAGAACTTGCGACCAGGTAATAGCTGTTGCAGGGTTGGGCGAACTGGGCTTCATCTAGCTGATTGACGAGAACATGGTGCATTTTTACCATTGTAAACTTTGATTCATATGTTTTATCCACAATAATTGGTAGTCAAAATTTGGGGTTTTCCAAAACCGATATGGTTTATGTTGAGTGAAGAGTACAGAATGGTCGACAATTATTTGTAATGTTCACTTGAATGTATCTGTGCTAATTTTTTGCCTAGTTTGGATGCCATTGGGCATAATGGCAGCGGTGGCGGCGGATTGAGCATGGCGGTGGCGACGCGATTGGGATATGGCGGTGGTAGAACTTGTCGATGTCAGGAGAAATTTGCTTGTAGATGGAAGACGCAAAGAAGTTGTGTACTCGGAAGGTGAAGTACACTGATGATACAAGGTTCCAGGTGGGTGAAAATGTCACAGCCCACTATCCCTAAGGATGGATTACCCGGGGTTATAACTCAGGGTGGGAATTAAGAAATGGAAAGAAAGGGGATTTGTCGAACATTTCAAGAAAACAACATTCATTCAAACAAACTAGTAATATATATATATAGGAGAAGGCTAAAATAAGAACGCTTCTTAAAATATAAATTAGGAACCATTTTCAGCCCTTAGATCATCAAGATCTACGGTTGATTCATCACCTTATTGGATAAATTCATGGTCCTGAGTTCGAATCCCAAAGGTAGCAAAAAATTATTTTTTGCAATTCATGCCTTTATACAGTTTATTCATGCGTGTTATACGTAAAATTCATGCATTTTTGCTGGTTCGTAATTCTTAAAATAAGGGTGGTTTCATTTCATAAGAGCCATTTATCATGTGAGCATAATATAAATATGAAATTAACAGTTAAATCATCTCATGCATATATTCGTATAAGAGGCCCACGACACGCAGAGGATCTCTATATATGTATAGTAAAAGTAATGCCCACCTTATTGATTTCTTATAACGGGCGTGGAGTCACTTCTTCTTCGGCTTCACTTCCTGTCGCCCGGACCTTTATTGATAAAGAGTCAGTAAGTTCGTGAAGAAATTTGTCATAAGACAAAATCTATTTCTACTTACCTAGGGTATCTTTTAGTGTTTTAGGGTTCTAGCATCCATAAAATACATTTTGATTAAGAATAGTCAAAACCAACCATAGCCTCGTGACCAATGACATAATATCACGTAATATCACATAACAAACAATACATGAACCACAAATCTCAATACTTAGTATCACTTAAAATCACGAGTTCACTTAAGCATAAAAACCATGCACCAATTTTTTTAAAAAACATCCTATACATTTTTTACCATGTAAATAAATAAGGAATTCTACTACTTATTTACACATAACTTTAAAACATAAGACATTTTAAATTCCATAAAAATGGAATTAATAATAGAAGTGGTTGGGGATGATTCTATCTCGTGGAATGGATCAAATTCTGAAAAATTTTCAACAAAAGAGATGTATTTTCTTCTTCACAAAGACCCAATGATGGTGGATAATATCCCGAAAGCCTCCAAGTTCATTTGGATGAAATGCATCCCGTGCAAAGTATCATCTTTCGTCTGGAAAACCCTACTTGATAGAATCCCTACAAGAGAAAATATGATAAAGAGAAGAGTTAGCCTTGAGAACAATGATTACGTCTGCCCACTCTGCTCCTCTCAAGTGGAGTCTTCCGAGCACATTCTGCTCCAGTGTCCGTTTGCTGGTATGGTTTGAAAAAATATATGTAGTTGGCTCAGACCACCCTTCATTCTTTCGTCTTCAATCTTGGATCACTTCTATGAGTTTGTTGAGAAGGGTGGGAACAAGATGGGAAATAAGTTATTCAACTGTATCTGGCAGTGTGCATGTTGAAAGATCTGAAAAGCTAGAAACGAGAGAATATTGACACATAAAACTCCTGATATTGCTAGAACGGTGGATATATGGTATCATTTTCTGCACTTGGAGATGGATTAAGGTGACGAGTCCTTTTAATTTTGGCTACACATCACATGAATGGGCTACCAATCCAATTAGATCTTTCCCGGCCAAAGTCCTTTAATTTTCCCTAGTCTCCCTAATGTTGTTTTTCCTTGTTGTACTGTATTGGTGGATTATGTGGTGGTGTTGTTCTTTTTCTTTGTTCTGTGTTGGACTGTTTGGTGTTTTAGTTTGAGTACTCCTTATACTCCTTTAATAAAATTATTTTACCTTCCAAAAAAAAAAAAAAAATTGGGGTTGGAACACATGTCAGCATAAGAGGATGCACAAATAACTTTTTAAAAAAAAATTATTAATTTAAAGTTAAAATGGTAATTTGTTAATTTAATCTAGAGTTATATTTCGTCTATCAAACAAAAATATTAGATATCTTAAAATTATATCTTATCTACCAAATACATGTAAAGAAAAATCACCTAATCAATACTCCCTCCGTCCGCGATATCATTTCCATATTTGTTATTTCGATCCGTCCGCGATATCGTTTTCACTTCCATTTATAGTTGTAGGGTCCACATATCACTTTATTCTCTTAACTTTATACGCAGATTATTGGGTGCGACCGTCGCACAGGTGTGCGACGGGTCGACCCAGCCCCAAACCCGCCCTCCTGACCCGGAACCCCGACCCGCGTGGGTTTGACCCATGCTCCTAATTATTACATTTGTTTATAATAATTGTTACTTTTAATAAGCATAATATATACATTTGTTCATATAAATGTATATTTATGTTAATATAAGTAGTTAACTTCAATATTGTGAAAATTGTAATATTTTAAAAACATTATCTTTCTTTATAATAATAATAATAACTTTTTATTATAATAATGAATAAGTTTTATTACAACAATAATTACAATTAATATAACATTTTTGAAACATTACATTTCTCCATACCAAATATTACTTTTTATTATAACAATGATTATTTTTAATAAGCATAAATAATTACATTATTATTTGATCAAATAATTATTATCGTAAGAAAAAGTAATTATTGATATGTATAATGTTTTATATTGAATGGAGGAATAATAAAGGAAATTCATCCCGGACTCCGGTGGACGACAGAGGTGAAAAGAATCATAAAGAGTTGGATGGCGTTGTTGGGGTTGATGAAATTGTTTCGTACCGTTCACCAGTGGAGCTGGGAAGCGGAGTTTTGAGAGGAGAAATTCAGAAATCGTCTTCTCCTCGGATGGGGTCAGGTTCGAGCAACAGATTTTTGGTTCTTGATGATGATGAGTTAGATGTGGAAGCTCACACAAAAAATATGAGCGACAAGCTAACACACATGAAGACTCCTTCTGATGATGAGAATGAGGTTGCTACGGATTCAGAGGAGTCGGTGTATGACGAGCAGATTGTTTTGGAGTCGAATCAGCAAGAACAGAAGTCGAGAAATCAAGATTGCACAGAGGAGGATATTGTTCTTAAAGAACAACAATTGGAGGACAAGAGAAGAGAGTTGCTTGAGATGGAAACTGCCATGCAGGCGCAAAGACAACAGAAGACTAAGGCTCATGTTACAGGGAACCCTAATACTGATTCGGTCATGGTTAAGAGGGGCCGTGGTCGACCAACTAAACAGGAACAGGCGTTAAAAGCTTTGGAACATACGAAAGTTCAGGAGGGGATCAAAAGCAGGCTTCGGAAATCGGTTGATACTGGACAGAAAGGGATTTCGTCATTGAAAGTGGTGATAAAGCGAGCATCCGCGCGATGGATAATGTCGTGAAAGGGAGATGGGCAGATGAAGTAGAGATGAGCGATGCTCACTCTGCTGAATTCTAATTTTTTGGTGATGAATATAGTCGCGTGGAATATCCGTGGCATGACGGACGAATCCATGCGATTACTTAGGGAGATATGTTCTTCCTATTTTCCCATTGTTCTAGGTGTTATTGAGCCCAAAACTGCTTTTAGTAATGTCCCTAATAATTTCTGGAATTCTCTCAACCTTATTCTTGTGCATCAAAATTGTAGACTGCCGAGATGCTCGAATATTTGGTTCTTTGCTCATCAGGATGTTTTTACTACTGTTATCTTTTCCTCTGACCAATCGGTTATTGTCGACTATTATTGGCAGAATTTCTCCTTCAGAGTGGCTGTGGTTCATGGAGCGAATGATCAGCTCACTTGTCAGATTCTTTGGCGTGATCTCCTCCGTTTTGCGGGGACTAGCATGGTTATTAATGGAGACTTCAACGTGGTTAAAGGGGCCCACGAGCGCATTAGTCCGGCTCTTCCGTCGCCGGGTTCTTGCAGGGATTTTTGCAATTTTATTGAAGAGTTGGATTTTGTTGAATCGCCTTGTGATGGTTTGCGTTTTACTTGGTCAGGTAGAAGATTTTTACCGCGTCATGTGGAATCTATACTTGATAGAGCTTTTTTCTCTATGGAGTTTGGGAGTAGGTGGTCGTCGATTGTGACCTCGGCACTCCCGCGTTTGACCTCGGATCATGCTCCTCTTGTGTTGCAATGCAAAGATGATTATCGTCCTGGACGGAGGAATTTTAGATTTCTTAATATGTGGACGACTCATCCAACTTTTCAGGAGATGGTGTCGTCGTCCTGGAACAGACCTATCGACACTCGTTGCTCGATTCTTTGTGTTATGCTAAGCTGAAACGCCTCAAGCGGGATATTGGAGTTTGGAACAAGGAGGTTTTTGGGAATGTTGATTTGAATATTAGGAGGTTGCAGGAGCAGCTCGCTGAGGTTCAACAACGTATTTCGCTGAATGGCTATACTGATGATGTTTTCGAAGAGGAGATTGGCCGTCAAGCTAAGATAAATGTTCATCTTTCTCAAAAGAGTAATTTATTTAAACAAAAAAGCCGTGCTACGTGGTTGCAGGATGGGGATAGAAACACGGCCTTTTTTCACAGAATTGCCAAGTTTAAAAGGCGTAATTCTTCCATCTCTCACTTGCAGATTGAGGGTAATGAGGTCTTTGATCAGTCCGTGATTGAGCAGCATATTATCAGTTATTTTTCTTCGCTTTTCTCGGATGATGGCAGTCCGGGACCGGAGTATACGAAGATTGAAATGTTTGTCGATCATGTCATTACGGATGATCAGAATTTGTCGCTTATTCGTATTCCAGAGGACAGTGAAATCGTGGCTGCTGTCTTCGCTATGGATGCAAACAGCTCACCGGGGCCAGATGGTTTTTCGTGCACGTTTTTTCAGCAATGCTGGGTCACGATTAAGGAGGACGTGACAAGGGCTGTTAGAACTTTCTTCTTGAAGTCCTATCTTCCAAATGGATGCAATGCTAGTACGCTTATTTTGATTCCCAAAAAGGAGACGGTTACGACCGTGGCGGATCTGCGGCCTATCATTTTGTCTAACTTCTTCTTTAAGATCATTACTAAGATCTTGGCTACTCGGTTAAGTTTGGTGGCTGCCACTCATGTCTCCTACAATCAGTATGGTTTTATCAGTGGTCGCAATATTCATGATTGTATTATGATGAGCTCGGAAGGATTTTCGTGCATGCAGCGTACTGATCGTGGTTCCAATCTGGCATGCAAAATTGACATCCGTAAGGCTTTCGATACAATTCGCTGGGATTTTATTTGTCATGTGTTGAAGGCGAATGGTTACCATGAGAGGTTTATTGATTGGATCTTGGTCATATTCAAGTCGGCTAGGCTCTCGATCTTGTTCAATGGTACTCTTAGTGGTTATTTCTGTTGCTCACGTGGGGTACGTCAAGGAGACCCGTTGTCTCCTATTTTGTTCGGTATTGCAGAGGACGTTCTGAGCCATTTATGTTATAGCTGTGTCGCCTCTGGTCATTTGAAGCCCATGCATTTTACTCGGGCTTCGAATTTCCCAACTCATTTGTTTTATGCTGATGATATTATTCTTTTTTGCAAGGCCTCTGTCAGGAATGCCCATAAGATTAAGGAGATCTTAGATTTTTATGGGAGGATTTCTGGTCAGATTTGCAATTCGAAAAAATCCCACATTACTTTGGAAAAGGTGTTTCCATCGCTATGCAGAGAGGGATTAGTCGTGCTCTGAGCTTTCCGGTTGCTAGCTTGCCGATCACGTACTTGGGGGTGCCTATTTTTATGGGTAGGCCAAGAGCGTCTCACCTCATGGCTATTCATGACCGGATCATTCAGAAGTTCGCTCGTTGGAAAGGTTTACAGCTTTCCATGGCGGGGCGTATTTGTTTGGTGAAATCTGTTATTCAAAGCTCAATTACTCATTCGATGATGATTTATCGTTGGCCAAAATCCCTCCTGCATAATTTAGATAAGAACTGTAGGAATTTTATTTGGACTGGACGGACTGACTTGAAGCCTAACTGCCCGGTGAGCTGGAATAAAGTGTGTTCAATTAAGGAAGAAGGAGGTCTGGGTATCCGTTCTTTTACTTTGATGAATAAGTGTTTCTTAATGAAGCTGGCTTGGAAATTAATTAAAGGTGGGGAACCCTCTCATGAGATTATTCGCACACGTTACCTGGACATCTTTGGTCATGCCAAACATTTTGTGGCTAATTCGCCGGTGTGGCTGGGGATCAAGGATGAAGTGAAGGCTTTGGTGGAGGACTCTTATGCTTATATTGGTAGCGGAGACTGCACTTATTTCTGGAAAGACGATTGGCTTGGATATAAACTGGTAGAGAAACTCAATATTCCTCATTACATGTGGGATTATCTGAATTTTTCTGTTCAGGATTATTTCTATGATGGGGTTTGGCACTTTTCGGAGTCTTTTATGAGATGTTACCCGAACATTGTGGTGGATATCATTTCTATTCACATTGGGAATGAGAAGGACATCAGGTATTGGAAAAAATCTGTGAAAGGCGAGGTGTCTGCTGCTCTGGCGTTCTCTAATGCTTGTCATCGTTTCCCTTCGGTGAAGTGGGGGAAATGGGTTTGGGAAAATTTTATTCCGGTGAGACGCTCACTGATTTATTGGCGTATGATTCATAAGCGTCTTCCCACTTTGGATATTTTAATTCGCCAAGGGTTGATTACTCCGAATGGTTGGTCTTTTTGTTATGAGGCGGAAGAGTCAATTTCTCATATTGCTTGGAGTTGTAAGAAGGTGGTCCCTCTTTGGCGTGAGGTGTTGGGCTGGTTTGGCAAGGAGGAGCTTATTCATTGCTTAGATATTCACACTTTATTGGTTCAAGCTTGGAATAGCAACTTCAGTTCACAAATCAATAATCTTTGGAAGGCGGTTATTATCAATATTCTTTGGAAGCTTTGGGATGTCCGTAATAAAATTATCTTTTATAATGGACGGTTTGAGCAGCGGGCGATCATTGCGTTTGTTAAAATGGCTATTAAGGAGTTGGATGTGGAGTTTCCTCGGTTGGGAAATACTAATAATTCTTGGCCGGACTACTTGATCATGCGTCGTCTTGGAGTGCAGAGTAGAGCGGCGGCTCCCCCATCTTTCGTCGACGTTCATTGGTGGCCTCCGGTCAATCATTGGATGAAAGTGAACACTGATGGTTCTACCCTTGGCGCTCCGGGGAGTATATCTGCCGGGGGGTCTTTCGGGATAAGTGGGCGGCTGTCCGAGGTTGTTTCCACGTCAAAGGCGGTATGGGATTTGCTTTTGAAGCGGAGCTTTTAGCGGTCATCACGGCAATCAATATTGCCCATTCTAGGGGATGGCGTTTCTTATGGGTTGAGTCGGATTCGTCCTATGTGGTTAATCTTCTTAACCCAGATCGGAAGACGTTCCTTGGAGGTTTGTGGCGTCCTGGAAATCGGTGTTGAGGATTCTGCCGGAGTTTAATATCATGGTGACTTACATCTATAGAGAAGGTAACTCTCCGGCAGACATTATGGCGAATGGGGAACGCACTGAGGGGTGGTGGCCTTACCCTATCGATGAAATCAAGAAGGCGGTTGCCTTGGACATGGCAACGCATAGCCATATTCGGATGGTGAAATAATGGGCTGGTTTCTCTGCTGCTTTTCATCAAACAGTTGGTGTGCTATTTTTGGGACCTGGTTTGTGTTTGGTTTGGTTCGGTTCGGTGCTTGATGTGGAGTGTTGGTACTGACTTGGGTGGTGCGAGCTCTTGGTGGTGGAACTTAGGTGGTTGGATGGTTAGTCCTCATTTGATGAGGATTTTTGATTTTCCGTTGAGCAGGTCGACTGTTTCGCCTCTCGCGGATATGTCGCTGTTTTGCAGCGTTTGGTGGCACGTTCACGTGAAGTGGTTTACAGATAGGTGGCGGGTTGGTCTTCGTCAGTTGGCCAGCTTCATGATGTGCGATACTTTGGTTTGGACTTCAGCTGTTTCCGTCATTGATGAGCTGAATTTAGGAGTACTATCTCCTCTCTTTTGGGTTGGGTGGGACTATGGGATGAAGCTGAGCAACGAATTTTCGATTTCTGAAGGTTTGAGAGGTCGTGACTCTAAAAGCTTTAGAGAGATTACAAGAAATGTAAGTAAGGATGGTCGTGGGCTATTGTGCATGGTTGGTTCTTACAGTGGCAATTTTTCAAACTGTTGGGGCGCTATTTTGGGGCTGTTTTTCGTGGACTTTTGGCTGGAGTTAAGTTCTTGGATTTCGTGTAGGTTTGTTAGCTGGTGTTGGGATGGACGGGTCTTCGACGACGGCATCTCACCGGCCGTTTTGACTATCTCTCCTGACCTCTGGTATGCTTCGTGCGATAGGGTGAGAGAGCTCGGCGACGGCGCCTTACCGGCTGAGACTCTCTTAAGCCGCACCACCTGGAATTTGTGGCAGCTGCAGGGATTGCGCCTTCAAGAAGGTTTATTTCAGGGCCTCGGCGATGGCGTATCACCGGCCGGGGCTCCTTCTACGACTGTTCATGGTTGTTGTTTGGAGGCGATGAATCCTTCGGAGGCTTTTTGTTTGGTTGGTGCCTCTTCTCTGATGGATCGATGGCTGGAGGAGGGCCTCGGCGACGGCGTATTACCGGCCCGGGATCCTTCTATGACAGACGTTGATAAGGCCGGTTCGTATATTTTTTCTTTTATGGGTTCTTGGGTCTCTCTTGTTTTTGTTTTCTCTTGTGTTGTGAAGCCGAGATTTTCTAGGGGCGATGGTACGGCCGGAGCTTCTGAGATTCTCCTATTTCAGCTTCTAAACACTTTTTTCTTTGTAGACGAGTACTCTTTTTCCTCTTGCTGAGGTTTTAACGAGGCTCGGCCCTTAGTTTGCTCTCTGTGCTTTCAAGGGTTTAGGTTTTTTCTCCTTTCTTTTTTTTAATATAATCCTATTTTAATAATATTGAATGAAGGTAAATATTTATATTAATATAAGTATACATTTGTGCGACAAAATGTATATCTTATGCTTATTAAAAGTAAATACTCCTATTAGGGTTTAGTGTTCAGGCTTAGGGTTTAGTTTACAGGGTTTAGAGTTTAGTTTATAGAATTTAGGGTTTAGAAAATATAATACATTATATTAAATGAAGGTAAATACCTATATTTATATAAGTATACATTTGTGCGAACAAATGTATATTTCATGCTTATTAAAAGTAATAATTATTATAAACAAATGTAATAATTTAGGATTCAGGATTTCGGGTCTGGGCACGGGTCGGGTCGGGCGCGGGTCGGGGCGGACCCGTCGCACTGGAGTGCGACCGCCGCATGCAAGACCGGCCCAACTTTATATCAAAAAGTGTCTTTATTGTGGGTCCCAAACTCCACTCACTACAATATCCACTATTATCTACTACTATCCACCACTTTTCTTAAAACTCGCGCCGTCCACAATGTGGAAACGATATCGCGGATGGAGGGAGTATTATTTTATCCAAATTTTAACTATCACACTTTATCTCAACTTAGATATCAAACGAGGCCTCATCCATTTCGTGTCGATGGATTTTATCTTGTCCAGATTTGCACCCATCTCGCTTGACCTAATTAGACTCTAAGCAAAAAAAAAATCGATTTAATTTTTTTGATCAATGTAAATGATACTTCACAAATAATATATTTTATAGAAGCAAATATTACTTTCTATAAAAAAAAATGAAACATTGCAAATACACTTTTAATAACATAAAATGATACTTATAATGTATACAATGATTTTTCGCATGGCCGAGAAAGGTCGGAGCAAAAAAGAAAAAAAAAGAAAGAAACAGACCGTACAAATCGAAATGGGTCGGGCCGAACTAAATCGTCAACCCCATACATCCGATTGTATAAGAGAATTTGTCTATATATTTTTAGATAGAACTTTGAGGCGATTTTTGAGGTAGTCACTGAAAATTAGGGATGTCAAAAAAGCCCGAAACCGACGGGTCGATCCGAATAGACCGATAAAAAAGCTGGGTTAGGGCTGAAAATTTTTAGCCCGAAAAAAATTTAGTCCGAACCGAAAATAGCCCGAGCCCGATAGGGTTGGCCCAAAAAGTGAGTGGGTTGGCCCGTTTAACCGAACATTTTCTTAATAATTGATTTTTAAACTTTAATACTTTACTTTTTAATTCGATAATAACATTTTGATGCTTGTAGAATATGTTTTGATTTTTTCCAACGGTTGATAACAAACTATGATATAAAAGACAAAGAAAGATAATCATTTATATTAAATTTATATACAATTTATATTGGAAACGAAGTTAAAGTTAGATATTATGTAAACTTACGTTAAAAAAAACACTAATTTTTGTATCTTAAAATAAGGCGAAATGTTTTGATTTAAAAAATACGACATATTTTTATTACAAGAATGTGATTATTTATAAAAAAAATTAAACATATAAAAAAATCATAAACTTGCGTACCCGAACGGGCTAGTCCGAAACTGAGTGGGTTAGGGTTATGATCGAAAATTTTTAGCCCGAAAAATAAAAAAATCGACTAGCCCGAACCGAAAATAACCTGAAACCGAATAGGTTGGCCTGAAACCGAGTGGGTTGGCCTGATTGACATCCCTACTGAAAATACTGAAAACCAATAGCTGCCCACCAACATTATCTCACTAAATTTTAACCAAATTTTAAATTTTTGGCCAAGAATGCCCCCGGACCCATTATATTTGGCGGCTTTTATAGAACTTGGTGAAGTATAATTGAACGGGTATAGATTTTCTCGATGGATTATTGTAGAACTATGAATTATACCTAGTGTTGCTTGAGAATCGAGAGAGGAAAGTAAAGTTGGTCGCACAAAATTTCGATTGCTGCAGTATTATAAGTGAAGATAGCGTAAGTTTACAAGGTACACGTTGGTAGCTATTTATAGATTACACGTAAAGGGTAAAATGGTAACTTCATTGCTGGAGCATGCGTCTTGCGTGGTCAGGGGCATAATAGTAAAATTGCCCTCAGGCGGGAGATTTTCCCGCTCTTCTGGTGATTCCTCTGGCAAAGACCGTTGCTCTGGCGAACATGGCTTCTCTGGGTAGGCCGTTCCTCTGATAAGGCCCATCACTCTGACTTCTCTGCGGGAGCCCGTTTCTCTGATGAAGCCCGCTCCTCTGGCTTATATCATTTCTCTGCTCTGCACATATTACTCCTCATCAGAACTGTTATAACTTTTTCTACATAACTCCAATTAAGATGATTCTGGTGGACACAGAAAGCTCTTTTAAAGATGAAGATATCGTATCGTTTAAGACCTCAAATTAGTCTCCGAAGTTTTGACGATAATTTTTTTGAATATTGGGACAGCCTAAAAAGGAAAACATGTCATGAATAATGAGACGGAGGGAGTATAATTTTCTTTTTATTTTCTTTTTCTTTATCTTTTTTATTTTGTTTTATTTGTTTTTAAAACTATTAAATTCGACTAACTATAAAATATTTAATATACACATCACATTAAAGATCACAATAAGAACTTTAATTTGATATATTTTATGTAAATGTTTGATTTAAAATATAAAAGTTATATTTATTTAAAGATTAAAATTTTAAAACATTCTCTCTCTCATATTTTTTAATAAGTCTATTTTTCATTTCATTTTTGTTTTTATCTTTATCTTTATTTTTATTTTTATTTTTTTGCTTTTTCATAATACTAAGGAGATGATTGGTATGATGGAATGGAATGAGGGTGGAATGGAATGAGGTTAGGAATGGAATGAAGGGGGGAAAGGAATGACAAACCTTGATGATTCCTTTGCTTGGTATGCATAAGGAATACAAGAGGAATGGAATTGTAATTCCTTGTTTGATTCCATTCCTATGATTGGTATCTAAAAATAAATTCTAGGAATGGAATGAAATTATTTTGTTTTACTAAATTAACATTTACAGCATAACTAGCATTTGCACTCGTGCAACGCACGAATTTTTTTATATATTTTATTATATATAAAATTTATATTAATTTGATTTTTATATAAAAAATTCTAAATATAATAAAAAATATTGTAATTTAAGATAAATATTTTAGTTTAATATGAAAAAATAAAGAATAATTCACGTTAATAATTTTATTATAATCACAAATTTGCCGCTCAATTTTGTTTGAAATCAATTTGAAATTGAGAACTCCATTTTTAATATAGTATAGATTTATCAAATTGGCATTATTTTGCATCTCTCATCTCTATTTTGTGTTATATTTGTAGGGACAAACCAAAATTTGCACTGGGGTAAAATCGGAAAGAAAAAAAAATTGTATATTAATAAAATTATATTTTAAAAAAAATTGACGTATTTTCCATGCATATTACACAAAAACATGCACCCCCAAAAAAATTAAGTTTTTCTTGCCACCCACAACCCCCCAAAAAAATTGGAGGGTGGAATGGCGAGAAATATTTTTTAAAAAATAAAAATATTTTTTTTTTGGGTAGAGGGGGTGGGGTGGAAGGGGTGTAAGTAGGGGTGGGGTGGGGGTGCAAAATATATAAGGATAATTTAGTCAAAACCTAAATTTAGGTGAATTAGAAATGGAATGGAATGGAATGGGTAATACCATGTGGGAGAGAAGGAATGGTGATTCCTATATGTAAAGGAATGGTGATTCCCTTAAGAATGGTGATTCCTAAAATAAAACTATACCAAGCATATGAATGGAATGGAGGTAGGAATCACCATTCCATTCCCACCTCCATTCCATCATACCAATCACCTCCTAAGTATTATTATTGTGAATTTTTCTTAATTTTTTATTTTTCAACATTCAACTAAAATATATTTAGTTAAAATTATTTTTTTATTTGAAGGGAGGGGGAGTAGTGGGATTTAAATTTTTAAATCTCATTGTTTACATATAGAAATTGAATCCGTATCAATTTTATATAAATATTAAATATAAAAATATTTTTCGTACATTACATCGGGTGCAAACGCTAATTTAACTTAAAAACAATAAAAGAAAGCGGGGATCTAATTTTTAAAAGTTGAATATAGGGCGACTGGGCGAGGGATGAATTATGGATGCATGCGATGTTATGAGTATAAATTAATTGGAGTATCAACCAAATCCAAATCCAAATCCAAATCTTGGGTCAGACTTTAAGTTCTGAATCATCTACAGACTACAATAATATCTCTCGATATATATATGAATTAAAAAGATCTCACATCACAAGCACATGTAACCTATGGCATAAATAAATTCACACACTCTGGCTAGCTAAATCCAAATGCAGATTGATATGGTCAACAGGTCGAGATAATCACTTATCTATTTCTGATGTGAATAATTCAATTTTAATTTGTCAGTTTAACCAATATATAAATAATTAATAATTCCCAATTACAGTTGAACTAGTATTTGCACTCGTGCAACGCACGAAAAATATTTTTATATTTTATTATATATAAAATTGATTATCATTTGATTATTATATATATATATATATATATATTCTAAATATAATTAAAAATACTATAATTTAAGATAAATATATTTTAGATTAATATAAAAATAATAGAGAATAGTTCATATTAATAAAAAATGATATTTTAAAAAAAGAAAACAATATAAGTTAAAAGATAATTGAAAAAAATAGATTTATTCAAAAAAAAAGAGGAAAGAGGAGAGAGAATTTTCTTAAGTATTAATCTTTAAATAAATATAATTTTTATATTTTAAATTCAATATTTACGTAGCATATATCAAATTAAAGCTCTTGTCACGATCTTTAATTTGATATGCATATCAAATATTTTATAATTAGTCGAATTTCACAATTTTAAAAAAGAAATAAAATAGAAAAATAAGAAGTTAAAGAAAAAGAAAAAAATATGTATAGCTTAAAATAAACCTTCAATTTTATTCTAACTACAAAATTACCACTCAATTTTGAAATTGAAAACTCTCTTTTTAATATAGTATAGATGTATTATGCGTTGTGACGAATTTCCACTATTTTATAGTATTTCGAATAATCGATATTAGGTGGCCATTTTTTTATGCTTAGTTAAGTGTTCGATAATTTTTGAAAACAATTATACTGATTTTTATCCATTCAATTCTAATATATTTACATCAATTATCACAAATAGCTAGACCCTTCATTTTTCTTTTTAATTGGTCAATTAATCACTATCATAACTTTTTTTAATTTATGTTTATTTCGTACTCATCAAATACACAACTAACTGTTACTGCTCAAATAGAAATTTTATTAAAAGAAAAAAAAAAAGCAACCCGTGAGAGCACAGATGCAAACAAAGGTCCGGGTCACGAAGGATCCGTCAAATGGCAAAATAAAATCAGCCTAAAAACCCCCGCAAAGGATCACAGGTAACCGAAAAAATAATCAAAATGAAGAATATGAGGGAATATCTAAAGAGTCGTCCTCGGTCCAAGAATCTTCGTCGTCCACCAAATCCCCCTATTTTTTACAAGCCACCACCGACATAGATCGAGCTGCGTCGGGAGAGGAATGAATTACAAAATTTTGTAGAATCGCACCTCTGGCCTGAGCCTGTTGCACTTTATTGAAAAACTCCATCGGCAAAGGAACTGCGCCCTGAACCCCAGCAGCACGTCCCGTTGCTTTTTGAAAAGCATAAATATCCGAAGACATATCATTCTTGATCACATGCCAGAGTCGGTGCTTTATCAAGGAGTCAGAAATACTCCCCTTCCTGGATTTAGCACCCTTCGGACACCCACGACCGCGAGTTACTATCACTGGCGGCAAAGCTTCCGTAGAAGCAATTTCGGTGTCCCCCACTATCGAGTCTTCCTAAGTACCACCTCCAGCGACGACCTTGCCAGAGGACAAAGCAGAGCCATCAACAGCAAGGTTCCCCTTAGATGATTGGGAAGTTTCCTGCACCATATCCTCTCCAGCCCCAAAACACATCTTCTCATCAAACAATGACACATGATTTTCTAAGGAGTCCAGGGCTGATGGGACTCCTTCATAGCGTTGTGAACCATCCACCGGTGTTCTCGGGTCCACCGGTGCTTTCGGGACCTCCACCCTGGAATCCTTCATCGGTGCAACAGGTTGGACCGGAGCCTTAGCTCTATTGTCTCTTGCTAGATCATGCATCACATTGGTTTGTTCACAACATTCAGAGACACGGAGCTTTGGGGATGGGACCGATTCAGATTCCATATCATCGTCTTCAAGAACATGCTCATGCCCATCCTGCAATAAACCACAATCCAAAATGGCATTAGCGTGAGGAGCTGAAGATGGGCGGGTCGCATCCGGATCAGCCCCGTCAGGAAAATACGCGGCTGCTGCCTCCGTGTGAGAGGGAGGGGCGGCACGGGGCTTTGGGTTGAGAGCAACCCGAAGCCAATTAGCCGTTGACCGATGGGCAGCCTGCTTGTGCCTCTTGACTCCGGTAAAGTTGTCGTCAGCTTTAGGGGCCTCAGGGAGCTCAGCCCCGATGTCAGTATCTCCTTTGCCACTTCTGCAGTCTTTAGTAGAATGGCCCGTAGAGTTGCAAACAGAGCATAAATAAGGCAAATTTTCATAACCGAATTCAACAATAAACTCAATATCCCCACATTTAATATCCAAAGCCTCATGAATCACAGCAGTGATATCCATCTCAACAAGAATTTTAACGAAGTGACCCACTTGAGCATGCACAGATATACCATCTATCAAAATAGGATTGCCCACCTAGCGGGCAACCCCGGATAAGACCTCAGGTTGCCAATATTCATGCGGCAAATTAAATATTCTAATCCATACCTGTGCCAGCTTAGAAGCCGTCTTGTACGAGTCGAAGTTCGGGACCCAAGCTTGAAGGTGGAGGATCCCAGATCGGAGGCGCCAAGTAGATTTCGCAAAGGCAATCGACAAATCTTCTGCGGTAGAGAAATTCAGGGTGAAATATCCCTTACCGAGAGGGTGAATCATCCATGGCATGGATGGCATCCACAACGTCTGCAATTCATTCGATAGGTCAGCCGCATAACGAGGTGAGTCCCCTTTGCGGAGCAAAAGTCGGCCATGAACAGCATGAGCAAATCATTGGATTTGGCGTTGGTGGAACGAAGGCTCCAAAACGAGGCAGCGTTTGAGGTCGACCAAAGTTGGGCGGAGGACCGTAAAATCATGAGCAGGAACATCTAAAGGCCTATTTGAACGGCTTTTGACCGCCGAAGCAAAAGGCGGCTTCATGGTGATGTTGACGTCGGACGTTGGTTTCGCATCCGGTGTGATCCCAGTTCGTCCATTCTCCATAGTGGAGATGGCGAAGGCCGTAGCATGCATGCTACTTGAAGCCACCAGAGCGCCGCTGGCAGGGTTAGAGATCGGCTCACCGTTGTTAGGGTTCGCTTTGGAGAACGGCGGCGGTTTGAAACCAGCGTTGTCAGCGGATGGATTGGTAATGCATTCTGGGAAGAGGTCGGAGAGTAAGGCAGGAGACAAGAGCGCCGATCTGGATGCGGCGAGACTAGGGGCCAGGGAATTAGGGTTTTCCAAAGCAGAAACCCTAGGAACTTGGTGTGTGGCGGTAGCTGCAAAGAGTTTCGGAAAAAGGGCCGACGCCTGATCAGAGTCTGCCATGATTCGCTGGCTTAAGCAGGGGCCGGCCGAAGTAAAGGTGTGTGAGGCCGAGACGTTGGTAAACGTCGGCTGTGAAGGACGGCCTTGAGCGAAGTTACTCGACATTGGAGGAAAATCTGAGGCGTAGGAGGCTGAGGACGACATGACGGCGCCGGTCGGCAAAGCGAAGAAGGTTCGGAACCCTACACCGCGGGGGCGGCGGAGGCATCGTTAGAGAGAGGTGAGAGCATACGCATCGTTCGGAACCCTACACAACTAACTATTACTAAAACATGTGCGACTCCTCTTAGAAAGATGGAGGTGGTCTTAGGTACACCCGGGTGTACCGAATAACCGGGTTATACCTTCAGTTAAACTTTTACCCGCACCTTGATTTGAACCCATATCCTGACCTAATCCATATAAATAATATTATTTTGGATACATGTCAACCTGATTGTACGGTACACCCAAGTGTAACCAAAATTTTGTGAGAAAGATGTTTCAGAGACAGAGGGAGTAGAAAAGAGCATAAACTACTCTTTGAATATATATATGTATTTGTAAAACCCTGTCTTTTTAATTATGATTTTAAATTAGTAAATATAGTAATTTTTTTTTTTTTGCATATTTTAAATAATAACGAGAGATATAAAACATAATGATTTAATATCCAGTCATGAGTTAGTGACCCAATAATTAAATGTCAGTTAACTACGCAGTTAAAACTTTGTTTTACAGTTGATTGATTAAATCAATATTCTCAATTTTCCAAATTATGAATCGATTTCAGATCGTGTTTATTTTAATTACTAGCATTTGCACTCGTGCAACACACGAAAAATATTTTTATATTTTATTATATATAAAATTGATATTAATTTGATTATTATATAAAAATTCTAAATATAATTAAAAATACTATAATTTAAGATAAATATATTTTAGTTTAATATAAAAATAATAAATAATAATTCATATTAATAAAAATTAATATTGTAAAAAAAGAAAACAATAAGTTACTAAAAGATAATTGCAGAAAAATAGATTTATTCAAAAAAAAAAATATATAGGAGAGATAAGAGAGGAGAGAGAATTTTTTTAAGTTTTAATCTTTAAATAAATATAATTTTTATATTTTAAATCCAATATTTACATAACATACATCAAATTAAAGCTCTTGTCATGATCTTTAATTTGATATCCATATAAAATATTTTATAATTAGTTGAATTTCACAATTTAAAAAAAGAAATACTGTGACATGCATACCAAAATATTTTATAATAAGTTGAAAAGATTGAGATAGCAATAAATCTGTGACATCATAACTTTTCTCAATACTTACAATGATCTTACATTTTTCTCAACACTTACCATCAACATGTCACGACTACAGAGGTCATGCATCTTTTTCCTTATTTTCCTCGACCACCATGCCTAAGGCTAAGGGTATATATAGAGAGAGAATTGGGTCAAACTTCTTGGGCCTAAATAGAGAATAGGCTCTCAGGCGCCCCATTTTCTCCTCTCAACTAAGGTTATTGGTCTGTGTTGGGCCAGTCCAGGAATTCATTACTAGGATTAAAGTTGAACCTTTTATAAAATAACATTCGGACCATGATATTAATTTAGTTTATAATATTAGTTCATTCCACTCAAGAATTAATGTTGAACTACATCTATATTCGAATCAGGTCTAGTAAATTCAACTTAAATAGTCATTGTGATTAAAATACCATCATTTTCTTATTATCATATTGGAATAAATATCCACATGCAGGGTTTGATATTATAAATTTATGAGTTTATTGAGGGAATGTTGTCATCCTTAACGGATGCAATTTATCAATACAATTAACTAAGTATCCCGTGCGAAATATCATTGCCCAAGATATAGAGTATATTAAGTTTTCATAAAAATCTCTTACTCGATGGGCATAGGGCTCGTTCTGCGCGATCATGAGGGTGCCTTCATCCTCGGCAAATCTGTCAAAATGCCGGGATTGAGAAGTGTGGAGGAAGGTGAGCTCATTGGCATTAAGGAGGCCCTCTCTTGGCTCAAAGACCTGGGTTACACGCGTGGCTGGGTAGATTCGGATAGCAAACGGGCATGCGACGTCGTGAGCTCGGGAGAGAGAAACATCATGGAGTTAGGCGTTATTGCTGCCCTTAATTTTGCCGAGGCGACCTTCTGCTTCTTCCGGATATTCGTCTCCGCCATATTAGAAGAAATCAAAATACCATCGCTCATTGTTTAGCGAAGGTCGCGAGGGATATTACGACACAACATGTTTGGAATGAGCCCCCTAACTTTGTGGTGGGTCATTTCCATGTACCATGCTCTTGTGGTTAATAAGATATCTCCTCTTTTCCTCAAAAAAAAAAAAAAATCTCTTACTCTTAGTAAATCAAACAATGCACAAGTACTCGCATATACCTAGAAAAATTTATTAAGATTTAGACCAATAAGTTCTTGACTCCTTAGTTCTCTTTCAAGATCAAAGATAAGAGAACATGTCTCGCTGTAATCCTTTCATATGTTATTAACGTACTAATAAACAATAGCCAAGACAATCTATTTAGCTATTTATACTCCAACTTAAATCAGTAAATTGTTTGCAGTTACTTCAGCTGTGAAATCTATTTATGTCTCACGAGTAGGAATATCAATCGGTCCAACCCACCGAATTTCGTGTTATCAGGTTATTCGAGTGCAAACTAATAGGGTTAGAAATTTCAAACCCTAACCTTAAATGTTCGGGTTTCGGGCTAGTCCATCGGACTAGTCAGGCTCGAAAATTTATTTTAAAAAATAATTTATATTTCTTTTGAAAATATTATATTTGTAATGAACAAATACACGTATAAATAAGTAATATTTGAATGAGTGTATAGCTTAGTTGGTTGATTAATAAAACCATAAACTGCAGGTTGTAGGATCGATACCTGGAATTGGAATTGTAATTATTTTTAGTGCATTATATATATATATATATATATATATATATATAAAACTCTTATTAATTTTATAAAAAAAGTAATATTTGAACATCGTCTTACATATTAACTAAAATGCAACTCTTAGATATATATAAAGATGCAACATTTTTGTTAAATAATTATTACTCCCTCTGTCCCAGAAATAATGGCCTGTTTTCCTTTTTGGGTTGTCCCACATATAATGGTCTGTTTCTTTTTGGGCTATAATTAACACATAATTAAAACTTTTAATTAAGGCCAACAAAACCCTAATCATTTCCCACCTCCACCAAATCTGCTTCTCTCTCTCTCTCTCTACTCCATCGCCTCCGCGGAAGCAAACAATCAGGCGTCGTTCCCCTTCTCCTTGCTCTCCTCCTCTTCCTCTTCGTCGGCTCCCTTTTCGCGGCCATGGCCGACGACAGGGGCCTCTGGAGCACCAATCGCTGCCGCGGATCTGTCAGGAAGGTCGGGCGCGGCTCGGGCTGGACCAATATCGGACCGTCATTTATCCTTACTTTTCATATTTTCCCCACTTCCAATAGTAATTAAAACACATTTTTCATAATTTTCAATACACTTAACAATCTTTTCTCCACTCTCGATACACTCAACAACCTTTTCTTAAAACTAGTGTCACTCTCTCTTATGAATTATTTTCGTGGACGGAGGGAGTATATTTTATTGGATAACGATATTTATTTATAAGCCTTATCAAATAGATTTAGTGTAATATCTAATCAATTGATATATGCTTATAAATATATAATATTTTATTTATAAAATTACCCTTAAAATAAAATATACAATTGTGATATAATAATCAATTTATATTTTGTGCTCAAAAACACTTTTTTTATTAGTAAAGATTAATTTAAATCGTGTGTGTTGACCAAGCGGTCAAGTAGTTAATGTCTAAGGCCAAAAATCTTGGGTTTGAGTCCACCGTGGTGCGGCCTTTAAATTTCTTTATTCTATAAAAAAAAAGATTAATCTAAATCAACAATCATACACATAAGTGATACTCATTCAGACATTAAGGGATGTGCCTCTGATGATGACGTGGCCATGTTGTGATGATTGATTGTCCATGTGTACTCAACGTCTGAAAATATCATGTTCTTGGCTTCAGAGACCGCTTCTTCTTCTTCAGGCTCATCAATAACAGTTGAAGGCATTTGAGACATCCTTAAACTTTCCAATTTTGTTGTCACTTCTTTCATGGTTGGCCTCATTCTCCCCTTAACATTCAAGCATCTTCTTGCAAGTTTTGCGACTACTGTCACAACTTCTTTTGCACCTTGCTCAAAAACTTGGGTATCTAAAATGGCATCAAGATTGTTTTTTTCCATGGTTGCAAGAAAATGTGTGGCTAGATTTCTTTCCACTTCTGATCTTTCCCAAGAGATTGGTTGTTGTCCTGTTAGAAGTTCAAGAAGAACTACACCAAAACTATAGACATCGCTCTTTTCTGTATACTGACTCGTTTGGAAATACTCTGGATCTAAATATTCAAATGTCCCTTTCACTAGTGTGGTTAAGTGAGTCTGGTCAACTTCAACGAATTTGGAAATTCCAAAATCTGATACTTTGATAACATACTTTTCATCTAAGAGGATATTGGTGGATTTAATGTCTCTGTGATAGATAGGAACAGAAGCAGAGTGTAAGTAGGCGACTGCTCCGGCTATATCTGCAGCAATTTTCAGTCGCATGTTCCATGTAAGCGGAAATTCAATCTTAGGATCCCGAATGAGATCGAAGAGCGTTCCACATGGTAAGAACTCATACACAAGCTGAGGAGCTTCGGTCGCAAGACAACAACCTAACAATTTAACCACATTTTTATGATTGATCTGTGATAATATCACAACCTCATTGATAAACTGCTCCACTTGCTTCTCATCAACTTGCTTTACTTTCTTGATGGCCACGATCGTACCATCGGATAACATACCTTTGTAGACTATACCTTGCCCTCCTTGTCCACAAATGCGATTTTCGTTGAAATTATCAGTGGCTTTCTCCAACTCTTTTGCAGTGAAGAGTTTGGTTTTCCCAAATGTGCCTTCACTTGTTTGTTGTTGCAAGAGAAGGTGTTTGAACAAATCTTCTTTGTGCTTTTTATTCTTTCTCTTCCTTAATATCTTACACAACCAAACAAATAGTAAGAGAAGTAGAACAAGTCCCAGTGCAGAGCCCAAACCTGTGGAAAAATTACTCAGCTAATTAACAAAATTAAAATAATTAACAATTTATGCTTAGATTTTCAAATATTCGCTCTCTTTTTTGCTTCTGCTTATTTAATTTCTTCTCGTGTATCAAGAATCAATTATATCTATAGATGAATATTGACCAAGTAAAACATAAAATTAAATGTACTTCATATAGTGAGGACCCAAATTGATTAGACTTTGGGTTTGGAATAAATATATTACCTATTAAGACAATTTTGATCATGTTTGGAGATTGCAACCTCGTGCAACCACTTCCGCTCAATCTTCCATCACCGGTATACCCTCTTAGACACAAACATTCAAAAGAGCCGGCAATATTTTTGCAATAAGAATATGCATCACATGGATTATTTGCACATTCATCAATGTCTGATACAAATTATAAAGATTAAGTTTATTCATAAGATAACTCATGTAAAAAAAAAAAATCATGTAAAATTTTCACAAAAAAATACTAGAATTGGATATTGTACTCCCTCCGTCCCGCGAGTCTTGACACGTTTGGGTTCGGCACGGGAATTAAGGAGTTGTAGATTAGTGTTTTAAATGTGTAATTAATAAAGTATAAAATTGATAAAGTAGGAGAGAAAAGGTAATAAAAGTGATAAAGTAGGAGAGAGAATATAATAAAGGTGATAAAGTAGAAGAGAGAAGGTAATAATTATTACCCAAAAAGGAAACGTGTCAAGATTCGTGGGACGACCCAAAAAGGAAAACGTGTCAAGATTCGTGGGACGGAGGGAGTATATATGAATATAATTTTCTTTTACTACGTAAAAAAGGCTAGAATTAGATATATATATATATATATATATATATAGGGTTGGGTTCCGGTGGATCCCTATGCTTATAATAGATCCGTAGATCCAAATCTAGACCACACATTTATGACATGTGGCACATCAAGATGGTGACACGTGGCAAGACATTTGAAGGCAAAATCTGGAGAGGGGTAAAATTGGAATGTAATTTTCGAAATTAAAAAAAAAAAATAGATTTTCTCAAAATAGGTATATTTTAGATGCATAAAGTTTCATACGAGAATGCATGAACTTTCATATAAAAATGCATAAAGTTTCATATAAAAATGCATAAGATTTCACCCCACCCCAACCCCACCCCCCACACCCCTGAACCCCACCCCACCCCAGAACCCCACCCCCACCCACCCCCACCCCCCCACCCCCCCCACCCACCCCCCACCGCCCAAAAAAAAAATTTTTTTTTTATTTTTTTAAAAACTGATTTTCTGACCACTGACCCACCCCTACCCCCCCTACCAAAAAAAATTTTTTTTTTAATTTTTTTATTTTCTCAAAAACTGATTTTCTGACCACTGACCCCCCCACCCACCCCCCACCCCCCAAATTTTTTTTTTTTTTGAAAATCAGTTTTTAAAAAAATAATTTTTTTTTGGGGGGTGGGGGTGGGGGTGGGGGTGAGCCAGCAATCAGAAAATCAGTTTTTGAAAAAAAAAAAAAATTTGGGGGTGGGGGGGTGGGTGGGGTGGGGGTGGGGCAGGGGTGGGGTGGCGAAACTACCAGATTTATTAAAATGAAATACATTTTTTGTATAATTTAATGCATTTTTATGTGAAAACTTTATGCATTTTGTTTGATTTTATATGCATGTGAAACATGCCTATTTTTGGGGGGTGATAATGGGGAGGGTTGGGGGGGTGGTGTGGGCTGGATTGGGGGGTGGTATGGGGTGGGGTGGTGAAAATACCAAAACTCGAAAAATTAAATGCATTTTTCTGTTCAAAGTTATGCATTTCATGTGAAAACTTTATGCATCTTTGTGTGAAACTCTATGCATCTAAAATATATCTATTTTGAGAAAATCTAAAAAAATATATATTTTTTTAATTATTAAATCCGAAAATTACATTCCAATTTTACCCCTCCAGATTTTGCCTTGGAATCCTTGCCACGTGTCACCATCTTGATGCGCCACATGTCATAAATGTGTGGTCAAGATTTGGATCTAGGGATCTATTATAAGCATTGGGATCTATATGATCCCATTCCTATATATATATATATATATATATATAAATTTAGAACCATTTTCAGCCCTTAGATCATCAAGATCTACGGTTGATTCATCACCTTGTTGGATATATTCATGGTCATGAGTTCGAATCCCAAAGGTAGCAAAAAATTATTTTTTCGATATTCATACCTTTATACAGTTTATTCATGCGTGTTATACATAAAATTCATGCATTTTTGCTGGTTCGTAATTCTTAAAATAAGGGTGGTTTATTGAATAACCGCCCCCTATATATATATATATATATATATATATATATATATATATATATATATATATATATATTGTCTATTCTCTTTTTTTATATTGGCCATCAGACTCTAAAAAATCAAGTTATTGGCCAACGAATTTTTGGACTCATACCAAATTTCAAAAAATTAAAAATTTATGTATTTTTTGGCAAAAAAAAATAAATCTAGTTAAAAATCAAAATTTGAGTGTTGTCCGTGTATCTATAGGCAATTAACCACAAAAAATATTAGAACACTAACCTTGGCAGCCTGGATGGAGATAAGCATTTCCTTGGTATCCTTTGGAGCAGTTGCAGAGGTAGCCTCCAAGCGTAGCATCATAATCAACACAATCAGTGTTTGCCTGACACATATAATCAGTCGGATTTAATTGCGCTTCTTTGCAATTCAACGCACCAATCCTCCAATCCAATGCTGTGCTCGGGTATTTTGTTCTCGAGAACAGAACATCAGGTATGATCCCCGTTGAGTTATTCATCAAGGGAAATGAAGAAGTGTATATAGTATTTTTTTCAATGTATTCAACGAAGGCGTAGCTGCAAGAAAAATTTGTACGTGGCCATCGTCCACTTAGGTCGGTTAAATTTGCTTCAAGGTAATTCGTGCCTGCAAATCCACTTAATTAGCTTGGCTTTCTTTTATATAACTTCAATATTTCCCAAGTTATTTCCTTTTTACTAAATGTCTGTTTTGAGAGTAAAAGTATTAAAGAATGCGTATTGAATAGTATTGTACTAAATTAAATTTCCAGGGTGCGTCGAGATTTAAACATACACAACTTTAGGATTTTTAGAGGGTAGTTTTGTTTAACAAAAAGTTAATAATTTCCACAAGAATAAAATTATATTAATTCTAAGCAATTTAATAGTAAACAGACAAATTTTCCTTTTTAATTATTTTTCTATCATCAATTTTCAGAGTTTATATATAACTAGCATTTGCATCCCGTGTAATGCACGGAAAATATTTATATATATATATATATATATATTAATATAAAATCGATACCAACTAGATTATCATATGCATAAATATAATAAAAAAATTATTTTAACTAAATATATCTAAACTGAATATTGAAAAAAAAAATCGCAACATTAAAAACAAATATTATGAAAAGGCAAAACTAATAATTTTTAAAAAATAACAACATTAAAAATAGATATTATGAAAAGGCAAAAATAATAAGTTAAAAAAATAAAAAAATAGAGTTATTAAGAAAAAGATGAGAGAGGAGAGAGGAGAGAGAATTTTTAATAATTTTAATCTTTAAATAAAAATAACTTTTATATTTTAAATTAAATATTTATATAAAATATATCAAATTAAAGCTATTATCGTGATCTTTAATTTGATAAGCAAATATTTTATAATTAGTCAAATTTTAAAGTTTTAGAAAGAAAAAAAAAAGAAGATAAAGAAAAATGAAATAAAAAGAAAAAATATAATTTACAAATAAACCTTCGATTATAAAATTGCTACTCAATTTTGAAATTGATTTCAAATTGGGAGCTGCCTTTTTAATATAACATAGATATTGCAAACAATAATTTTTTTTGAGAGAAACGAGACGATATATTATTGAACACAGGTACATGGTAAATGAAGATGACCCTCCACAGACACCGGGGGTTCACTCCAAACATGATGTGTAGAAATGTCTCTCGCCGCCTTGGCTAAACAATGAGCAATAACATTACGCTCACGTCTAATATAATGAATTTTAAAGCCCGGGAGAGTTGAAAGCTCATCCCGACAGAAACTAGCAATAGCACCTAACTCCGAGATGTTTCTCTCGTTTGACCAAATCGCGTTGCACGCACGTTGGCTATCACTCTCCACCCAACCATTCTCAAAGTCAAGCTCCTTGATCCAAGAGAGGGCTTCCTTGATGCCCATCAACTCACATTCCTCAACATTACGCTGCCCCATAATGTTAAGAGTTTTCCCTGCAATAAAATCTCCCTCGTGGCTTCTAATGACCATGCCAATCCCCATGGAGTGAGAGCTAGTGAAAAAAGCTGCATCAACCCCGCAAATAACCATACCAAGCGTAGTGGGGTGCCAACCCAAGCACGTAGGAGCAGCCCGCTGATTAGGCCCATGCTGCGTCTGGGGCGCCCGTTCCAACAACCAATCAGCTCGACAATCTGCAACAAGAAAAACCGAACGGGACGGAATAGGGTATATGCCTTTCCAAACAACTGTATTCCTATCGCGCCATATTTGCCAGAGCAACATGCAAATAGACGCTTTCAGCTCCTCATTCTTGTCATCCACAATCGAAAACAGCGCTTGCTGAAAAGAATCACACCTGTTAACAATGGTGTCAATGGCGGCGAAGAACTCACTAATACGCCAGCATTCCTCAGCAAAAGGGCAGTGGAAAAAACAATGCCAAAGATTCTCATAACCCTCTCGGCAGATGGCGCATTCACCGCCAACCGCAATCCCACGAGATAAAAGATTTTGCTTCGTCGGGAGGTTATTCTTCGCCGCGCGCCAGAGGAAATGACGGACCTTCGGCAGAACATTGATCTTCCAAAGATTGCTCCATTTCCCATCTTCGCGGTAGGTCTCATCGAGCGTAAGGGAGCTCGCCAACTTATAGGCCGACTTCACCGTATATCTCCCATTGTCAGAAGAATGCCAAATGAGTTTGTCGAGAGCCACGTTAGGAAGCAAAGGAATGCTGACAATCTCTCTGAAAACAGCGTCACTAGCAATAGCGTGGATAATATTAGTATCCCAACTTCGAACTCCCGGCAACATGAGCTCCTTCACGGTTAGATCATTCATTAAAATAGGTGATGCAGTTCAGAGCAGAGCACAGGATGCAGAGCAGAGCCGAGTTTCAGAGGCTGCACAGAGTGAAGATTCGGTACACGTGCCCATTGGTCCGGTGACGAGGGCTAGAGCCAAGACGTTCAAGGCTAATTTAATGGCGTTGGTGGAAGAAATCTGGAGGCAAGAGCTGAAAAGACCAATTGGAGAAGGAACGATAGATCAGAGCTCAAAGATAGTAAACCTTATAGCTTACAGAGAAGAGCCGCACAGCAGAGCCGATCCGCTAGAGCAGACTCGATTCCTCTGCGCTTTGTTAGAGCAGCGGAATCGTTTCGCCCGAGAAGACGCGATTCCTCTGGCTTTGCCAGAGCAGCGGAATCGTTTCGCCCGAGAAGATGCGATTCTTCTGGCTTTGCCTGAGCAGCGGAATCGTTCCGCCCGAGAAGACGCGATTCCCCTGGTTTCGCCAGAGCAGCGGAATCGTTCCACCCGAAAAGGATCGACTGTGCAGAGGATTCACGTCGAGTCTGCCCGAGCAGAGAATTCACGTCGAGTCTGCCCGAGTAGAGAAATCAAGTGGAGTCTGCCCGAGCAGAGAAATCAAGTGGAGCCTGCCCGAGCAGAGAATTCAAGTGGAGTCTGCCCGCGCAGATTCAACCCGCCAGAGAAGACTTGATTCCTCTGCGTTTTTCAGAGGATTTCTCGCTAAGGTTTCTTTTGACTTGCCGAACAAGTTCCGTTATTTCTTTATTTCTGTTTATTTCCTTTTTATGTAGGGTTTCCTGTTCCCTATAAATAGGGATGTTATGTGTTGGACAAGGTAGACAATTTTGATAATATAACAGTGAGTTTAATTCTCTCTCAAGTTTCGAATTCTTCTTGATAAACAAGGATTCAACCTATCGACGAATCGACGAGTTCTTCATCCCTCGCCGTGTGTCATTCAGCGTCTCCGAGTTACTGCGTCAAATGCACGTTGGGGTCTAGGGATTCGTTCGCCTAGATCATTTCGTGGTTTAGATTCAGGGGTTTTGAGGCATTCCATCCTTTATCTGTATTTTCAATTTTATCCGTTCATTTTCAGTCTTCCGCTTACAAATCAAATAGGTCGGAGATTTCCGTATCTTTTACGTTAATGCTTGAGTTTTCCGGTAAAATTCCATAATTTTCGGCGAAGATCATATCAATAGGAGAGTCCGAGAAAAGCCAGAAATTCTCAGTACTACGAAGCCAAGGATCATGATAAACCTGAACTCGACTACCATCACCAATCTGCCATCTTACCCCACGCCTAACCAAGTCTTGCGCCGATAGGATACTGCGCCAGGTAAAGCTCGGGTTGTGCCCAACAGTGGCACGCAGAAAATCACAAGTAGGGAAGTATTTAGCCTTTAAAACTTTGCACACAAGAGCTTCCGGCTCATCAATAAGTCTCCATCCCATCTTTCCGAGCATTGCTAAATTGAGAAGATGTAAGCTCCTGAAACCAAGGCCACCGAGTTTCTTATCGACACAAAGCCTCTCCCATTTCGTCCAATTAATGCCTTTCCCATTTCCGCTCTTATTTCCCCACCAAAAGGTGTTCATCATGCGCTCCATCTCATCGGTAAGGGTAGTGGGGAGTGCAAAGATCGCCATACAAAAAGATGGAATCGCTTGGGCCACCCCCTTGATAAGGACTTCTTTTCCCGCTTTTGATAATTTCTTTCCATTCCAGCCGTTGATCCTATTCCACAGTCTCTCCCTTAGGTAAGCAAAGCTCTCTCGTTTCTTCCGGTCGATAAGAGAAGGGAGTCCCAAATAGCGACCTGTATTGAGAGGTGACAAGACCCCCAGTATAGAAGAAATGGCTGCACGATCAGCCACCGAAACATTTCCACTAAAGAAGATCCCTGACTTTTGGTAGTTGATTGCTTGCCCCGAAGCAGATTCGTAAACCCCTAAAACACTTTTCAGAGTAGCACATTCATTAGTTGAGGCCCGATAAAAGAAGATGAAGTCGTCGGCGAACATTAGGTGGGAGATAGGAGGGCCCCCGCGACTAATTTGGAGGCCGTGTACCGTACCCCGTGCTGTCTCGTGTCTCACCATAGCCGAAAGGCCTTCTGCACACAAAATAAAGAGATAAGGGGAAAGCGGATCTCCCTGGCGCAGCCCTCTATGTGGATTAATCGGACCAACAGCCACTCAATTAATAAGCACATCGTAGGTAACGGAACGAACGCAGAGATTTATCCAAGCGCGCCATTTGTCATAGAACCCAAGACGGCGCAGCACCACGTCCAAATATTTCCAGTCAACCCCGTCGTACGCTTTACTGATGTCGATTTTGAGAGCAAGAGATCCATGTTTCCCTTTGGTTTTCTTCTTCATTGAGTGGATCGCTTCAAAAGCGATGAGAATGTTATCTTGTATAAGCCTTCCCTCCACAAAAGCCGACTGAGCGCGGTCCATAAGATGAGGAAGCACTCCTTTTAGTCTATTACACAGGACCTTAGAGAGGATTTTGTACATAACATTGCATAAGGCAATGGGACGAAGATCTTTCATAGTTGTCGGGGACTCCACCTTAGGAATGAGAGAGATATGTGTATGATTCAAGTTTGCTGGAAAAGACTCATTTTCCAACCAAGTACAACAACTGAAAAAGACATCATTTCCCACCACATTCCAGAACTTCTGATAGAATTTAGGATTAAATCCATCGGGGCCAGGAGATTTGTCTGGATGCATTTGAGAGACAGCAATAGTAAATTCTTCCAAACAGAGAGGTTGTGTAAGTTCGGTATTCATATTGTTGTCTATACAGGGATGAAGGCGGTCCAGGGCCTGGTGATAGTTGCTGGTGTCCGAGGGCTCATCAAAGAGCTTCTCAAAATATGATATGGCCACATGGTGGATATCTTGATCGCTAGACGTCCACCTCCCATCGTCACCTTGGAGTCGGACAATTTTATTAGTTTTCCTCCGAGCGAAAGCCATGGCATGGAAGAATTTCGTGTTCCGATTGCCGTCCTTTAGCCAAAATTGTTTAGCTCTTTGTTTCCAATGAGCTTCCTCCCTCAATAAAATGACTCCAAGATCTTTCTTAGCTTGTTGCAGATTTCGAACATAACGAGCATCATTTCGTCCCTGCAAAATAGAGATTGTCCTCTGTAGATCACTCTTAGAACGTCTCTCAAAATTCCTAAGGTGAGCAGCCCACACAGTGATGGAATCAGAGACTGCCATGAGCCGCTCCATGATGTGAATGCCATGCAAGTTCGTCTAGCAGTCACGGACGACGTTTGGTAAGTCCGGCTCAACACACCACTTGTTTTCAAATTTGAACCGTCGAGAAGAGCGAACAAAAACCTCACCCTGACATTTGAGAAGAAGAGGCGCATGATCAGATATGGGCGCCGTGAGTGCAGTTAGAGTAGCAGCAGGAAAGAGGGTTCTCCAGTAGACAGTGGTCATTCCTCTATCAAGTCTCTCCTCCACCGAACTAACTGTCCCCAAGCCACGAGACCAAGTGTATTGACTGCCATTTAGCGGAAGGTCAGACAATCCACAATCCAAAACCACGGTACGGAAGCCTGAGAAGAGCCAATTGGGATGCTCGACCCTTCCACGCTTTTCTCCTGGATCCAAAAGGTCATTAAAATCACCAATAACAAGCCAAGGAAGAGAATTAATACCAGCCAAACGCCGCAGAAGATTCCAGGAGTCCCTGTGACGATTTCTTTATGGGAAACCGTAGTAACCAGTAAGCCTCCAATCGCCATTGACATCCATAATGTGGAGGTCGATATGATTTTGAGAAAAACCAATGAGTTTGCAAGTCGAGGAAGAATTCCAGAGCATACAAAGCCCGCCACTCCTCCCCAAACTATCCACAGTAAAACAACCCTCGAAGTTAAGACGAGAGTGGACTTCTTCCATGCGAGCCTTGTGAGAAATGGTTTCACACAAGAAGACAAAATTGGGCCTGTGAACTCGGATGAGTTCATGCAGCGTGGGAACTGCAAGGGGTTGGCCCAGCCTCCTGCAGTTCCAGCTCAAAGCTATCATTGGGCCCGGCTGGCCCTGAAATCGGAGCCCGCCGATAGAAAAGTAGTAACAATCGCGCCATCCTCGATAGTATCAGAAAGAAAAACATCGGTTGTGAAAGTTAGCTATGGAACAAGAGTAGGAGAGCCCCTGATCCGCTTTCTTTCATCAATGTGAACATGAGTAGGATTATCAATTTGCATTAATTATCTTGAGTGGAAATGGTTGCTGATATCTTGTAAAATAACCCCCTGCTGATTTGGTGGGGTTGCTCTCCGAGAAATCTGCTCATTTGTTACATGAATAATGATACTCCTATTTTCTTGGGATTTTCCTTTTGGATCTTGTAACGGCTCACCAGAAACCCTAGCAGCTGCCGCCTCCTTGCTAGGGTTTTCGCTCGTCTCCTCCACCCACAACCACTTGCCGCCGGCAAGACTGGGAAGCCTGCGATCGACAGCCTTGAGCCCAACACCCCATTCGCGAGCCATGTCCTTCGTTTTGGGATCGAACATAAGATCGCAAAAACTCTCCGAATGCCCTAGTCTTCCACAAAGGAAGCAAAAGACATTGAGGCGTTCGTACTTGAAGTTAACAATGAACGTGGACCCATCTTTATTTTTAATCTTCTTAAATCTCTTCAGAGGCTCCGAAACACGAACACCAACCTTGACTCGCATATATTGGCGCCATACGCCTGAAGAATTCGAACTATCGTATTCCAGAAACTTTCCGATAAAGTTTCCTAGCAATCTGCCCACGCCCTCCGTTAGATAGCCCGCTGGGAGGTCATGGATTTGAATCCAAAAGGGCAGCGTATCAAGCGGGACACTCAAAGGGAATTCACCACGTTGTAATCTATGGAGAATGAGAGGAAAATTGCCAAAAGCCCACGGACCTCCTTCGTAAACCCTAAGGAGATCGATTTTATGGAAAAATTGAAAGATAAATCTTCCACTTCCGATATCCTTCATAAAGACCCCCTCGCAAGACCGCTACGCATGAGATTGAAGTTGATAGTTTGGTCTGTGAGAAACTTTCCGACGAGGCAAAGATCCACAGCAACTGACGAATCTCCCGCAATATCGTCATCAAGTAGAAGTTCATCGTCTTCTTCTGATAACCTCATTCCGGCCATATGATCTTCCATGAGAGAGCAGGACAAAAAAAACGAGGAAGAAAAAACAAAGGTCTCAACAAAGGAGAAAAACTAGGCTCTCAACGAGGAGAGAAAAAGATTTGTAATCCTAGTTAAGGAGACTACTATTATAGTGATGTTGTTGTGATTGCCCTATGATGTTTTCTATATTTGCGATCACCATATGATGTCTTCTATGTTGAGGGTTATGTCATGCTGTCATGTTTCAATTTTTTGCAAACAATAATTTAAAAAACCGCAAACCCTTATCTTCTTCTTCTTCTTCTTCTTCGATTCCTAATTTTTTTATTTGAATTTCTTCTTTATCTCTATCTTGTTATTCTTCTTTTTATTTCCGTTATCTGCATTTTTGTTGGAAACAAAATATGAAATATGAAGTGATTATTACCTCTTGGAATTGGTACCCTACAACAAGCTTCACCTCCCAAAGATGTTGTTCCATAATCGCACTGTGCGTTATCGTATTCGTAAATCCATGAGTCGGAGCAAATGGCTGCGCAGGCGGTGCGAATAGAAGCTAGATTTGTTTGTCCAATAACCGCCACAGCTGTATCATCGCAGCCAACGGCAGTGATCCAGTTCTCTTCTGATAATCTATATTGACTTCTCATCAAGTCAAGTGTCAATCTTCGCTCCTCTGCCTTGGTTATTCCATTTTCATTGTTGTAGCAAGTTGAAGCTAGGTTGAGATAGTTGACCAAAACTTTTGTTGAATTCAGCTCAACGATTTCAGTGTTGAAAATGGCGAGGTAGGCTTTTGGGGGGTTGGTGCTGGTGTTGCAGAGAATTTCAAAAGATGGCTCCAAGCAACAATTTGGCCCCACTCCAAATGGATATGGAATCGACACTTGCCCACATTGATCTAAGCATCCAGATTTGGCAATTGAACTTCTGGAAAATGAAATTGCTGGCAAAGAAGCAAAGGAGTTAATGCAAATTTATTTATGTAACAAATTTACATAAATCCACCATGCATGTATTGTAAAAAGAATAGTGGGATGTTATTAGAGATAGTAGTGAGATGTTATATTTCTTTAATTGAGATTAGATATATATGAAAGGTCTTTCTTGGAGCCTATAAATACTACATGGATCAAAGAGGGTGATAAACAACAATTCCACAAGTTTTATAGAGTCTATAAGTTTCCTACGTATTTTATTTTGTTTGTTTTATCTTTTTCATTACTGAATACCGTCAAACTCGAACAAGATTTAGAGGGTGTTTTCTCATTCAAAGTGTTTGGCAAAATAAGCTCCTAAAGAGCATATAAGGTGTAAAAATAAGCTCTAAGCCTCTAAGAGCATATAAGTTGCTCAAAAAATAAGTTCATCTACCTTAACTTATTTTCTCATTATCTTATAAGCAACACTCATTTTACAAAAATAATTCAACTATATATTATTTTTTATTTTCATCATATATCATTCTAATTTCATTTTTCTTCGATTTTCTTTCTCTAACAAATTTTTTCTCTCATTGGCTAAAAATTCTCTTTTTAGCTTTAATTATAAGCTCAATTACTCAAAACACTTTGACATCTTATAAGCTATTAGGAAACTACATCTTATAAGCTCTTGAAACATCTTATAAGCTCTTTAAAATAAGCTTAGCCAAACACCCTCTTATTTAGTTAATGAATTTCACTAAACAAGATTTGAACAAATTTTTATATAGTCAAGATCTAAATACTTTAATCTGTTTCCACCTCCGTGGACGCATTACATATATGTTATTAAGATGTTTTTCGAAACACAGTACTCCCTCCGTCCCGACTATCTTGAGATATTTTTCTTGGGCACATGAATTAAGAAAGTAATGTTTTTTGTGTAGGTGAAAAGGTAAAAAGGTGAATGAAAGGTAAAACTTTTGTCAAATAAAAAAATGTCTCAAGATAGATGGGACGCCTAAAAAAAGTAGTGTCTCAAGATAAGAAATAAACACAAGTGGGGAGAAAAAGAAACTAACTTTGGCATCCTCCCTGTAGGTAAGGATTGCCCTCGTAGCCTTGCACGCAGTTACACATGTATCCTCTATTGGAGTCATCATCAACACAAACACTCTTGTCATCTCCGCACGCGTAAGTTGCGGAATTCCTAGCTCGGCTGCAGTTCTCAGTCCCAACGATCCAGTCCAGCCGCACCACCGGTCGTCTTGTTGCTGATGCCCAATTATCATTTACCAATGCCGTTGAGTTATGGAGGTAGTACAACGGATACGAAAATATGGTGGTTTCATCCAGCTCCTGCATAAAGGCGTAGCTGCATGGGAAAAGCTTCTCACGTTGTGATTTCCCGCTCAAGTCAATTAATTGTGCTTCCATCACACTCGTGCCTGCATCAAATTTTAGGAAACTAGCTAGTAAATTAAGTTTATATTTGGTTAAAGTATATAAAAATTTCTACCATGCCAATTACCTTTATCGAGTCTTTCCTGGCAACAACCATGAAATGGGCAATTCCCGACGCCACCTGTACCATTCTTGTTGGCACAAAACGCTGAGCAGCCGCCGGAGACGGAACTTCCGTTGGATCGCAACACCATATCATCACAGCCGATGGCGGTGAGCACGTTTCCAAACGACAACGTATAGGGGGTTCCCGACAAGTTCAAACTCAAACTATGCCCATCATTTGCTGACAAATCATAGCAAGCTGAAATCATGTAGGGGTTTATGAGGCGAATGTAAGTTTGATTGATTTCAATCACTTGTTTATTGATGAAAGAGAGGTAAGCTTTTGGAGGGTCAGTGGAAGTATTGCAGTCGATGTTAAAATACGGGTTGAGGGAGCAATTTGACCCGACTCCGAATGGATATGGAATGGGTAAATTCCCGCAGGTATTCAGGCATCCGGGCTTGGCAAATTGAGCGGCGGAGAATAGTGGTGAGAAAAGTAGGAAGATAGAGATTAGTTGCAGAGGCCGCATAATGAATGGGTTTAGTTGAATGCGTGCATGTTTTGTTTAAACGACTTGTGACTTTCTATAACTATATAAATATAAGATTCTTTGGGGAGGACTTTGACTATTAAATATATTAAATAAATAGATCTTCCTTCTATATATTACTCCCTACTTCCCAACTTTTAGTATCCAACTTTTCTTTTCTGATTTAGTATCTATTTCTATTTTTAGTAAAAGTAGATGAGACCCTTGCTCAACTTTAATTATTTTAACACTCGTATAAAACTAGAACCCTTATTCCACTCACAACACACCTAATAACTTTATTAAAATTTGTGTCACTCTCAAATGGATACTAAAAGCGAGATGGAGGAAATAAATATTTACTAATTTTTTGAATTATATCAATTATGAGAAATCAATATCTTGAAATTTCCTTTTGAAGCATTCAAAAGAAGTGGCGAAATTTCGTCGAAGGGGACTAGTGGGGGTGCTGCTATTATGCATGTCAAACTTAAGTTTTCAAAGGTGCGTAGCTCTTCAATCGCTTTTTTGGACTAATATATTTTTCACATTTAGAAGATACAAACACGTACTCCCTTCGTCTCATAAAAACATGAATAATTGGAAGTGACATGAGTCTTAAGAAATATTAGTTGAGAGTTATTGTTAGTGAAAAATGAATTCCACTTTATAAACTGTTATGAGAGTATTGAGTTAATTGAGAAAACGTAGTGGTAGATTATAATGATTTTTTTGTGAATAAGCATGAAATGGGGGATAAAATATAAAGGATTAGTAAATGAAAATGTTTATGTTATTGTGAGACGCCTCAATATAATGTTCATGTTTTCGTGAGACGGAGAAAGTATATTACAACTTTCCTCAAAAAAAAAAGAAGATATACTCCCTCCGTCCCCATAAATATGCATAGTTCACCGTGGAAGCTCTATCCTACGTGGCGTCATAGAATCATTCTATTCTAATTTTCCTCAATTCTCATTCATTCTTATTTTCTCTAAATTTTTAATCAACAAATTTCTATATATCTAATTTCGAACCTATTCCAACTCCACGCGTGATATTGTTACGCTAAATTAGGGGAGTTACCAAAAATATATAAGACTTAAAAGACTTTATTATCCTTATTAAAAAGAACGAACATGTAAAATTGCTTCTAATATGATCCGTTGGATTAAGCTAATCTAAAGGTTAAAAATCTTTCTCATTTCTCACAACATATGAGTTTCTCTAAAGAACTTTTCCATATATATATATATATATATATATATATATATAAGTAAAATAATTCTAATTTTTATCAATTCTCATTCATTCTTATTTTTTCTAAATTTTTAATCATCAAATCTATATCTAATTTCTTATGCATTAATTATATCCCAATCATATATATCTAATTTCCACGTTTGAGCTCCAAGGAAAGACTAAATGGAATCAGCACATTTCTTATTTTATTTACTTCAACCTATCATCTTTATCTTTTTCTCTTGATTTTAATTATTAACATGTATTTGATCAACATCACAATTATTAACAAATTATAGATAAACTCAAATTCTTAGATAAATCCTATCAAAGGTAGAATTCTTTGTCAAATTAACTATCTTATATTTCATCTATAAAAAGGTGTATAATTATTTTTAGGGGTTATTGCCAGAAAATACATATACTTTGTCAATTTTCTGGTTTATATCATGACTTTATAATTTGGCCAGAAAATACATCAATTTTCAATTTAATTGCAATTATAACATGACTTTATAGTCTGGCCAGAAAATACACCAAGTTTCAATTTATTCTCAATTATAACATGACCTTATTTAGATTAATTTTCATCATAGATGTATTAATATTTATTGTATTTATATTAAATTGTTATGTACAAAATATTTATAATTGATTGATTAATTTTTATAAAAATTAAGTTAGATGATTAATTATTTCATAATATATATATATGTATATATATATGTATGTATTTTTAAGCCATCAATATAATATCTTGTTTATATATATATATATATATATATATATATATATATATAGGGAGAGGTTCAAGAAAGAACCATAAATAAAAGAAGACCGGAGAACCATTTTCAGCCATTCGATCATCAAGATCTACGGTGGATGCATCATCTTGTTGGATGAATGCAGATCCTGGGTTCGAATCCTGAAGGGAGCATTTTTTTTTAATTTTTTTAGTGCATTAATTTTAACAGCGAATGCATTAATTTTTACGGTGGATGCATTAGATTTGATGGTTCTCCCGTTCTCACAAATAATGTAGTTCTCTCTAGAACCACACCCTATATATATATATATATATATATATATATATATATATATATATATATATATATATCTACATTTTCAAGACACAAATGCACATATATATATATATATATAAATTTGATTTTAATGTTCTATTAATATATTATATATATATAATAAGTATTTATTTATTTAAATTATGAAATTATAAAATATTAGGACCAATAAAAAAAATTGTGTACATATATAATAGAAACTATGTTAAAAAGTAAATAATATTATATATTATTTACATATAGATATATATTTATCAAATATATATGTATTTATATATAGTATATTGTGAGATGAAAAGAAAATTAAAAATATTTAATGTATTAAACTTGATATTATTATACTAAATTAATTATAAGGTCATGTTATAATTGAGAATAAATTGAAACTTGATGTATTTTCTGGCCAGACTATAAAGTCATGTTATAATTGCAATTAAATTGAAAATTGATGTATTTTCTGGCCAAATTATAAGGTCATGATATAAACCAGAAAATTGACAAAGTATATGTATTTTCTGGCAATAACCCCTTATTTTTATATCTTTAACGTGAACTATTCTCATCAATTCTGCTTTTCTTCTGCCGGTTCTGCTTTCTTTCTCCGCTGCTCTACCGGTTGGCAAGTTGAAGTTTCTGCTCTCTTTCTACGTAGAGGTATTTATTCAGCCCTTAATCTTTTTTTAGGTTATTAGTGTTGTGACTGAGGATTAAGAGATAGTTGTTGGAGCGCTATATCTATGTATGATTATGAATTATGCGTAGAATTGTGTGAATTCGTTTGTTGATTTCTGCTGAAGATTCCAACAATAATACCATAGCTAATATTTCCAGAGCCGAGAAGTAAAAAGTGAAGAATGGTCCCTGCTTTAGTGAAAACAATTAAAGAAACGAAAAACAAGATGAGGAAATATACTTTATATTTTTTTCAATATTTAGAACTAATGCAATGTATAAATATATTCTTATTTGCAGATGCAATATATTCATCATGGGTTGCTAGACAAAGGAGGCGAGCTATTATGTTACGCAACGTAGATTACTCAAACATTAGCGAAGGAATAAGATAAATTATATATTATTATTTTATAATTCATGGAGTTTGTTTAAGCCAATTTGGCAAGCCATTATGACTCGACCTAATAAATCTTCTGAATTTTTTGCAGATCTCAAATACTCATCATATATTGATAGACAACGAAGACGTCATATCCTATCGAGAAAAAGGAATAGACCACTACAAAACAACAATGTTATCTGGATTCATACAGGTAAATTATTAACAATATATAATAATAATAATAATAATAATAATAATAATAATAATAATAATAATAATAATAATAATAATAATAATAATAATAATAATAATAATAATAATACTTTTTTAGAATTATTATAACATTTGTATAATAAATAACATAGAATAGTATAAACTGAAGTAGTAAATTGATTAACAAAATTCATTTATTATTATGTTATTAAATTCAATTGCAACCATAAAGTCAAATTATACATTTTATAAATACATAATCTATTAATTCAGTTAGTAATACCAATTAAACATACGTTTAGAATCTTTTAATTTTTAATTTATTTATTGTTCTGTTTTTTTTTTCTTCCAGTTCCTTATAGTTATATATTTTTTAATTTTATTTTTTATTATAATTTCACTAAGGGTAAAATATTATATTCAAACAAAAAATAATTATAATAAATAATTTTTTATTTTTGCAGCTAACATCAATCTTTTGTTAAACAAATTAAATGGTTATTTACATGTAGTAATACTTATTTTTAGGTATATATATTTAATGCTTCTCAGAAATATATTGATCCATCTAATGAGCTTTGCAATGGCACTAGGCTGATAGTAACTCAACTTAGAGAACGTGTAATTGAAGGCAAACTCATTTAAGGAAAAAATGCGGGCAAGAAGTTTCCCATAGCTAGAATGATTATGAGTCCATCAGATTTCGCTAAATTTCCAATTCGATTTCAGAGAAGGCAATTTCCTGTGAGTGTTTGTTTTGCTATGACAATAAATAAAAGACAGGGACAATCTCTTTCAAATGTATGATTATACATACCGAAACCAGTTTTTAGTTATGGACAACTCTACGTGGCAATCTCAAGATCGAAACCTAAAAAGAAAGGTCTAAAGATTTTAGTATGTGATGAGAGTGGTCATACGCAAGACACGACAACTAACGTTGTGTATGATGAAGTTTTCGATAGATTATGAGGTAATTGCAAATTTAATATTTTATTCAATCTTTAAAAGCTTTAAGTCATTACCGATATTATTTAAAATATTTTTTTCTTATATTTTGCTAGGCTGATTTGATATGTGTGTGTTGCTTGTGCTTGGAGGGAAGAAAGGTGCAATAAATCCCATCATATTTCTTCATGTTCATAGGTAAAATATGTTATATGAGGATGGTTGAGCCGGGTCGATTTAGGGACGATGGTTAGGCCAGAATTCTTGAAACTGACCTTCCAGCTCCTCTTTCCTTTCCTTTTTGTTTTCGTTTTAGACGAGTACTCTTTTTCCCTTCTACGGTTTTTCCTACCGGATTTTCCGTAAAAGGGTTTTAACGAGGCTCGACCCTTAGTCTGCTTCTTTTTTGCTTTCAAGGGTTTCTTAGGTTTTTCTTTTCTTTTATATATAATCGCATTATAATAATATGTTATATGAGGATGAATATATTTCATCTTTTACTCTATCATGTTTCGGCTTGGGACTTCGGAGTTTGCTTTATTTATTTTTATTTTTTTTAGGGGGGATAGAAGTTGATTTTTAAGCATCGGAAATTTCTAAAATCATCATAATCAGATTGGATTGGTGGAAATGTCTAAGAAATAGTTTCTTACAATTAGCTTATGAGTTGAGAGGATTGTTTGACTAAATATTAGTAAAAATGTATTTAGTTAACATCTTAATTTTACTTTAAAACAAATTTATTTAATGCTTTATTTTAGTGAAAATAATTCATCAAACAAAAAATGTATTGAATATAATTATAAATATTTATATGTTTTCATATATTCCCGTCGATTTTCGACGGGTTACCGACTAGTCTATATCTATATATCTATCTATTTATAATATAAAAGATGAGTCTAATGTAAACTTTTCCCACCAAAATTTCTCTCTCTTTATTTTTCTTTTTGTAGTTTTTGATTCTCTTTTAAAATCATCAACTTTAATTTATAAAAAAATATTCAATATGGGTGTTAAATTAAAGATAATGACGATATCTTTAATTTGATGTAAAAATTATAAAAAATAAATTTAAAACCATAAGTTATTATAGTTTAAAAGTCACAAAATTATTTTTTTTCTCTCTCCTCTCTCTTCTTTCCTCTATCATATCCTCTCTCATTTCTCATTTTTAAAATGTTACGGTTCTTTAATTCCTTTTTCCATATTCTTTCATTTTATTTTTTTATGTTTTTACTATATATTAGTAAATTGAAGAGTTTAATTTTGCAATAGCACATTTATTTAAATTTACTGAAATTGTATATATTTTATTTTTAAAAATGAATGATACATATCTCATGTTAAACCCTTTATTTTTCCACTTTCCAATTGATAAAAAATTGTATATGTCATAGTAACTTTATTTTAAAATTTGAGCATAAACAAAATGACCACATAAATATGATTTAAATATGTATTCAAAAACTATATTAATCTATAGTTATATTATATGTAAATAAATAGTTTTGTACATCTTAGAATATTATATGATCCATAATGATACTCATTATCATCTATACTTGCTTTTGATATTTCATACTTTATATATTTATACACATTATCAATTAAATCAGTTAATTGCTATTTCAAAAATTGAAAATTCGAATGTTTTCATATTTATATTTTTATTGAGATTATATTGTAGATAATTTGATTTTTATTGAGATCATGTATGTTTATATTTACTTATATATATATACATATATATTATTTAATATTTATTTATTTAAACTATTGTTCAATTTCAATGATAGTCGTGCATCGCACGAGCGGGCACATACTAGTAATATATGAAACAACAGTTCAACGGTAACAAATTCCCGGCAAAAAATTGTCATTTTTTTCATTCCAAAATTATAGTAGCATATTTAAATGAACGTGTATACACGGAATGAGATTCAGTGTACCATACTTTATATCCCAATTTGTGTCCCACTTTCTATTTTATTTAATTTCTTATATATATTTTCTTCAATTTCAACTTTATATGCTTTAGTTTAATTTTGTGATTATTAACTAGGGTTTATTCCATTAATCTAGGCTATATAATTATTTTTTATCATTTAATTTCACTTTTATTAGCTAATAATAGGTTGATAAATTCAAAGTCGTGGCATATACTTTTTAAAAAATTTAATTTTTTGAAATAAAAATTAAATATAATTCATAGTATTATAATAAATTTTATTTTTATAAAAAATATTTTTAAAATAATAGATATAAGCATGAGACACAGTGGCACACATAAGATTGTGGGACACTGGATCTCATCCCGTGCATACACAACATCCACGCCAACAAAGTTAATTCGACATTCTCATCTTAGCATCAACAATTTTCACTTATACCTAAGATCCGCACACATATATTACACAAAAAGTCAAAATTTTTATTAAAAGACAAAGGAAAAAGAAGTATAAACAACACCTAAAATTTAACAGATCAAATTCAGGGTGAGAACAGAAAGGAGAAACAGTTTTCAGCAAAATCATTTAAAATTTCTCAATTCAATCGGGATGAACTATTCCATCACCCACCTTAAATCAATCAAGACGAACTATTCCAACAAGAAATCCTCATCACAACTTGGGCGGCCGACAATGCATCTTCTCGCCCTTCTTGAAAAACACTGCAGCAGCAGAACATTGAAAGAGAGTGAGAGGCGAGCGGACTGGTGGTGTGGGGATGGGATGGCAAGGCCGCAAGGGGGATTGACGGTGGGGAGACGAAACATCAATTAGATTTAGGCGTAGGGCAAAATAAAAAATAAGCATTAATTAAAACATTCAAAATAAGTAATGGGTGGGAATTTAAAGTACCCACTTTGATAACGTATCTTATAAAATTACCCACCCATATCAGATGTCTTATAAAACTACCCAAAGCACAATTGATGGTGATAGGTTTGCATAGTTTTTTGTAAAAGTTCTTACACTTTTCTTACACAATTTACACTTTTCTTACACAAGTACAATTGTGTAAGATAATGTGTAAGAGAGGTAGTTAAATATGACTCAAAATCTGAGAAAATGGCATTATTTGCAACTTTACGTCACTTTGTAACCCTAAAATGCCTTAAGTTTAAAAAAATAAGGAAACGTTTTTGTGTTATAAAACATGTATAAGAAATCTAAAAAAATTCCAAATTAAGAGTAGTATGAAACAAATTTTTTTTTTTGAAGCTAATGAAACATTTTGCCGCCGGTTAATCCTAGCCGCTCACAGTAGCCGCCGGAAAATGGATCCCGGCGGCAAAATGTTTCATTAGCTTCAATTTTTTTTTTGTTTCATACTACTCTTAATTTGGAATTTTTAAGCCTTCGTATTTTTGTTTTATAATATACACAAACGCTAGTGATTGGACAATTCATACGGCTACAATGCAGCTTTATAAGTGGGAATCTCATGCCTTTACAGTAAATTCACGTGAAGGAGATTGACAAATAAACTCAATAAGTCTCAATTTATTGAGTTTATTTGATTGAATATGAATTAATATCGTAACACATAAAATAATAGTAAATGTGAAAATAAAAATTATAGAATCATATATTATGAACTAAGAAAATATTATAGAGCTTAAAAACAATTACCCGCTAGCAATTAGTAGCCGGCTGAAATAGCCATGTGTGAGAAACCTTCACGGCTATAGCGTACGGCTACGTTTTGCTGGCGGGTAAGTTTTTAATTGTTTTTAAAATAATTTTTAATAGCATTATATAGAATATTGGATTTTTTTAGTCTTAATTTTCTACTATTTCTTCTATTTATACATGAAGACCTAATTTTTTTATTTTTATTATAAACTTAAAGGGTGATTGAACAATTGAAACGGCTATACAAGAGCCGAGAATCTTGGAAGCTTTATTGGGGGGATCTACACGGCTTTTGCAGCAAATTCACAAGGCATGTTTGACTAAGAAATTTGAAATTGGGCCCATTTCATACGTATAAGAATTATTTACCCTAGCCGCATTCACTCACTCACGGATTTGAAATTTGAGACGGCAAGAATTCATTTGAGAGAGAGTGAGAGAGAGAGAGGGAGCCGAGAAAGAGAGAGAGAGGAGAAAGAGTTTGATAGCATCAAATTATTTTTTAGAGAGAGGAGAGCATTCACGGCAGCCATACAACCGAAGGTAAATTGGAATGATTATTTATTTGCATTGTTTGTGTTTATCCCATTTTTCATAAATTCACATGATTATTTATATAGAACATTATTTGATAAATTCACATATACTTCACTAGGTTCCCTCTTTGAACGAATAATCAACAAATTTCTCAACTTGAAGGCATACTCCATGGCTTCTTCTTCAAACCAAGTAAGCATCCTATTTCGTTGAACTTAAATTCGTATTAGTTGTGTTTAATTATTTTCGTGAATAAGGATATTAGTTTTTCATGTTGTAATGTTATATTTTCGTGAATTAGTGGTGATATGAATGCCTTGGAAATTGGAGGGCCGAAAGTAACAATGGTGGATTTATCTTGATATATGTTATATCGAAAATAATATTGTCTATTTGGTTGAATTAATAATATATTAATTCTATATATTTAGATTATTAGCTAGAATTCATTTAGTTATATGTTATTTCGAAAATAATATTGTCTAATATTATCTTGATATATGTTATTTGGAAAAGATTTGTTATAGAATTAATCGTACATTTAGCATTATATAGAATATTTTTTTGCTATTATTTTATGTGTTATGATATTAATTCATATTCAAATCACTAGCGTTTGTGTATATTATAAAACAAAAATACGAAGGCTTAAAAATTCCAAATTAAGCTATTATGAAACCATTTTTTTTAAGCTAATGCAACATTTTGCCGCCAGTTAATCCCAGCCGCTCATAGTAGCCGCCGGGATCCATTTTCCGGCGGCTACTGTGAGTGGCTAGGATTAACCGGCGGCAAAATGTTTCATTAGCTTAAATTTTTTTTTTTTGTTTTATACTACTCTTAATTTGGAATTTTTTCATAATAGTTGGTGTTTCTTAATTAATTATATTTTGGCTTTTTAATTGATATATTTTTGGTATTGAATAGATCTCTTATCGGAGGCCCGGTACACTCAATCGTCCCAGGACGCAGATCAATTCTTACTATAAGACCCGTTATTTGTCCACGATAGCCGCGAAACTGAGGGACATTGGGGGTGAAACACTGGAGTCGACGTTCAGGCAGGGTTGATTTGGATCTTCGATCCGAACTTGTATCGGCTACAGGGACAGCCACGCCACGACCTGATGGTCGCTCTGTATCCTTTGGGCTGCCTTTTCTACCGGGTGCTTGAGGTGTCCTGTTGGTTCGAAAGGACAAGCATTATGGAGAACCCGATACAGTATCTCCAATGGCGTCAGCTGCAGATCGAGTATGCTGATCCTGCCGAGCAGTTTTCGCAGACCGACCGATGTAGCTCTGGTGTTTTTGCATGCATGTACGTGGAGCGTTTGATCGCAGACTCGCCGAGCCTGTTGTGGGGCAATGAGCATGTTCATAACTATAGGCACAAGATAGGCAGTGCCATGTACGAGTTTTGCACGACCCCGAATGCACTTTGATATTGTATTTTCATCCACTTTCACTGTTTTGCTTACCAACATTTTGACATTATATTTGAGTATCGTTTTATCTATATTTAATGCCATGATGACTTGTGAAATATATAAAACTATAAAATAAGATGAAAAATCTAATTAGCCACCACCAATATGTAGCCGTGTGGATTAGCCTCCATAAAATTCACTACTAGCGGCTACAGTATATATTACATTTTCGTGGTGGTTAATTTGTTTATTAAACTTAAATGACATGTTTCATGCATAATCAAATAATTTCAAGTTGTGTTATGGTATATACTAAATTTCTTAGTACAAATTGTTCATTTTCCCAAATTCTCATTCATGATTCCAACTCATAGTTGTTGTGACATGTAAATGGTGGTCATTGCTAAGTAAGTCTGATTTATTGTTTGAATTTTCCAAATATTAGAATTGAATAACTTCAACAACGTCCAAAAAACCAAAATAGAGCAATTAGCCGCCACAATTGTCTATCCGTGAGTATTAGCTGTTTACTATTTCACTAGCAGCGGCTACAACTTAGGTACACATTTTGTGGCGGCTAATGTTACATATAGTTCATTTTGTATGTTTTAAACATGGTACAACTGCAAACATATTGACAAACGTTAAATTTAAATCTTCATGAACACAACAAGGTAATTGGCTAATTAGGATAAAGGATATGCATTAAACATATTGTGTTACATGTTAAGTTCAAATCGGGGCTGTGACAAACATAAATACAACTACTCATCGGTAGATGTACCCTTGCACGATCGACGTGTGTGACCAGACCCGCCACAGAGACCATACATTTTGGGTCCTCGTTTCTTGCGACTACTTGATGCCTCCGCTGTAGCTGTGCTTTGAGTGGGCCTTTCACCCGTGGATCGAACTCGAGTCTCCTTTGGACGACCAGCTTGTCACCGAGAGAGATTTGGTAAAACAAGCTCAGATGCAATTTCGAAAGGAATATTCTAATTCTCTATGGGAGGCAAGTGATTAACGTCACCAGAGTATGTGTCAACTAGTGAACTGCTCCAGTAGTAAGAGTGGACGTAATCCTCCACTGACTCGTTCGCCTCACTGCAAAACAAACGATTATATTTATTGATCATCTAATAATGGTAATTGTGTTCATGAATAGAAATGACATTCGTAATGGCTGCAATCGCATGAGAACACGACATCTGGTCCAGGTTGAATTCGTTGCATTCACAGCTCTGCTCTTGAAGGTCAACCATATAATGGCGACCACTAGCACGAATCCTGTATTTTCTCTCGGTGGTCCTCTTGGCTGTGTAACGACGACTTTTTACAAGTTCTGCACTGAGCTTCTGTTTTGCCTCCGGAGTCAGATGTTCATCGCTCTCTTGTGCGGCCGCAAGCCTGTCGTTGAACCACTGCTCGATAACTAATTTGATTGCCTCCAACATCGAGCAGATGGGAAGACGCCTGGCCCACAACAAACGTGCATTGAAACTCTCGGCCGCATTGGATGTAAGGAAACTGTAACGGGACACAGGACATTGTGATCGTGCCCACTTCTCCGGGCCTACGCGCAACAACTTCTCGTACGCCTTTGGCTTCAGAGCAGCCATGGCTGACATTGCACGTATGTAATCTGATTGCTTGTAGGCGTATGCAGCTTGGCGGAAAAGCTCAGCAACATCGGGCCCGTAACCCTTGATCTTGTTCAACAAGTGGTAGTAGCAAATAGGGGTGGGAAGATAGGGTATCGGGTATCGGGTACCCGACTACCCGACCCGAAAAAATTGGGTATAGGGTACCCGATACCCGAAAAATTAGGGTATCGGGTCGGGTTCGGGTATTAGGGTGGTCTAAAAATCGGGTATCGGGTATACCCGATCGGGTATCGGGTATACCCGAATACCCGAATTTTTTATTATTATATATATATTTTATTTAATCAATTATATTATTTAAAGTTAATTGACTATTCAACTCTCTCTCTCTCTCTCTCTATTCTCTAACATCTGTATTGAGTGATTGAGTCCACCGACTCAAATTCAGATTCTCAATTCTCTCTCTTTCAATACCTCGCTCGGTCCCTCTGGAGTCGCCGCGAGCCTTCTCCACCTACCCGCCGGACCGCCGCGAACCTTCTCCAACTACGAGCATAACGTGAGCCCTCGCCGCCCCGCCCCGACCCAGCGGCGCCCCTCGCCGTCCGTCTTCTTCTTCTTCCTCTTCTTCTTCTTTTTTTTTTTTTTTTTTTTTAAATACAGATCTGTATGTGTTATCGAATTTGGTCTGATTTGGTGTATGAATTTGGTCTGATTTTGTGTATGAATTTGGTCATCGAATTTGGTCAGCTTTTCTGTATGAATTTGGTCATCGAAATATCCGATTTGGTGTATGAATTTGGTCTGATTTGGTGTATGAATTTGGTCATCGAATTTGGTCAGCTTTTCGAGTGAATTTGCTGCTGCTTTTGTAAACTATCGAAACTATCGGGTATGAATTTGCGAATTTGGTCTGATTTGCTGCTTTTGTAATCACTCAATACAAATGAATTTGGTCATCGAATTTGGTCTGATTTGCTGCTGCTGATTTGGTGTATGAATTTGCTGAATTTGGTCATCGAAACTATCGGGTATTTCGGGTACCCGAATACCCGAATCGGATACCCGACTCGGGTATTAGGGTACCCGATTTCAGAATCGGGTTCGGGTACCCGATTTTTTCGGGTAGGGTACCCGAACCCGACCCGATTCCCAGCCCTAGTAGCAAATACCGTGAGTAGCATTTGGAAACTCGCTCTTCACAGCATTAGCGATGGAGACATGCGCATCAGATACAACAAGTAAATTCTCGGGCTCGCCGCAAGCTTGTCTCAGATGTGACATGAACCACTTCCATGACTCATCATTCTCGATCGGACCGACACCAATCGCCAAGGGGAAAACTGCCTCGTTTCCGTCTTTTGCCACAGCGACAAACAAAATGCCACTATTTTTCCCCTTCAGGTGTGTGCCGTCAACCACAATCATTGGTCGAAGGTGAAAGTAGAAAGGTGAGATGGAAGCCGCAAGAGCAACAAACAAATGTTTGAACCGGCAGTCTAGGTCTACTTCCAAACCAATCAAGGTGCCAGGATTCGCTTCCCTCAGGGCATACAGATATCTTGGGAGCAGGAGGAACGAATCATCAACTCGACCGTATATCATCTCCATCCCGAGATTTCTTGCACGCAGCGCGACATCATATTTGATTTTGATGCCGAAATCGCGTACCAACTCCGCCATAATGGATTTTGGCTTAATGACCTCTTCATCATCGTGTATTCTATTTGCCACATACGCTGCAACCACCTTCGAGTGTGCCTTGATTTTTTTAGCTCTGCACAAGTCCCCTTCGCATGAATGCTCTTTCAACTTATGCACTCCCCACATCCCTCCGCCGTGACTAGACGTACAAAGATCAAACTTTCATTTGTCAGAGTGCTTGCACGTGAAATAGACGCGTCCCGGATTTGAGCGGATAACTTTTGTCTCAGTGCCTCGCTTCATGTTCCACAAACCAACAACAATGATCAGGTTTTCTTTGCTGTTGAAAAAAGAATTCCTCTGCAGATCATCAACTCTGGAAGGGTCACTCTCGCGAGCAACCAGCGAAGCCGAGGCGTCCACCGGAATCAAGGGAACTAACCAATTAGTTAGATCACCGGTCTGGGCTATCGAATTTTCGTCACGTGTTGTACTTTGTCAGATCCAACCTGCTCGCTCGGTCTCCGTGAAATCTATTAGATCGTCGTCTAATAAATCCTTAGAGGCATCAGAAGCAGTGCCCACCTCGAGCGCAGGATCGAAATCTTCGTCATCTTCCTCAGAATCATCATCGTCTCCTGCTGCAGCCGAGGCTTCAGCTTCGTGCTCAGGTTCCTCATTTGTCTGCACCTGGTTCAATCTCCCACATACTTCATTAAGCCTTTCGGTTTGATTCCATGCAGATTCGTCTAGCGGTTGTCCATCCCATGTAAAATATTGTGGTGGAGGCGAGCTCTGGCGACCATGAAACGGCATATCATGATACGGCGTCTCATACTGACTGGATTGTGCTTCATATGCGTGTCCCGAAGGCTGAGCAAAATCAAAAGTAGGAATGTAGGCTTCTTCAACCGGACCGTTGTGGTGCTCAACGTACACCATGGGATAGTCAGCAGTTGCCAACAAGGCTTCCACGTCATCGTCCGTGGTCAAGCCACATTTCGTCTCCCTACCAAATAGATTGGTCGTCAAATAATACAATTGGTAGCTCGAGCTCAACGAATGCGTCATCATAATATTGTTGATGCTGTAGTTTCGTTGAGGAGGTGAAGGACCTCTGTAGCCCCACCAACGTAGTATATACCATCGACGACTCCGTTGTATCTCACATATATGTATCTCACGAATTCCATCTATAAAACCACATAAAATATAGTATTAAAATATGCTTAAACGCTTAAAAACTTCATAATGAACCAGAAAAACCAATTAGCCGCCAGTAAATCATTAGCCGGCAGCACTAGCCGCTGACCACCTTGAGGTCGGCGGCTAGTGTCACCTGCTAATGATTTTCTTGCGGCTACTTGGTTTTTAGTGTTTAACACAATCACTTAAACTAGGAAAGAGTCTAATATCTCATACAATAACAGCTTATATTTGTAAAATAATAACTTCTTCTCATAAATATAACATAAAACATGCAAACTATAAATTATACGAAGAATATGAGAAAATCACCTCTTCAAGTAGAATTTGAACACAAATTGCACCATCTATCGCACAAAACCATTTGTCAAATCTTGAGGGTTTCAATTTCTCAATTTCTTATGTCAACTCACGAATCTATGAGTATTTGGATTTCTGTTTTCTCATTCACAAATGCAGCCTTATTATAGATTAGTATTAGATTCCTTTGTACAAATTCACGTGAAATGTATTGTTCACTCAGTACAGTTCAATCTATTATTCAATGTGCAAGGGAATGCATGCATAAAGTAGTGTGCATTAAAGCCTCATTACAATCCAAATTTTTGCAGTCACCTTCTCTCTTATTTCATGTCGACATGTACTTTTTTAACTAAAAAATAACAAAAAAAATACAAATACACAAAATAAGGATACGTATGTTACTTTCAAACATTCATAACAAGGTAAAAAATTGCACAACCATATATATTACGTCACAAATAAATATTTTATAGCCAAAAACCAATGTAGCCGCAACGAAACCGTAGCCGGCGTCACTAGCCGTGTGTGAAAAAGTTCACACGGCTAGTACGTGCGGCTACGAAGTTCTGGCGGTTAATACTTTTTTTAGCTCTACAATATTTTTTTGTTCACAGTCCACTAGTTTCGAATGTTTAATTTAAAAATTGCCTATTGTTTTATGTGTTACTCTATTATTTTATGTTAAATCAAATCATGCATAAAATGAGTATTATTACCCCACTATCTCTCATATTTCACATCAATGTGTACTTCTTGTACTATATTAAAAAAATTAAATAAAAACTCTAAATTAAGGTATTCGTGTTGTAATGTTTTTATAACACAAACGTAAGCTAATTTTTTCTAACTTTTCAAACTTACAGTATATATTACATTGTGAAAGTGACGTGAGTTGGGCATTTATTGTCTCTTTTTCAGATTTTGACCCAATTTCAACTACCTATCTTACACAATTGTACTTGTGTAAGAACTTTTTCAAAAAACCAAGCGCGACTATCACCATCACTTTTGCCTTTGGGTAGTTTTATAAGATAACTTATTTGGATGGGTAGTTTTGTAAGATAGATTATATAAGTGGGTAGATTCCCCTATTCACACATAAGTAAATGGGTCCAAGACATAATCGTTGGCCCAATGTTTAAGTTTATTAATTATCGTATACATTTTATTTTGAGGCGTTAATTATTGTATACATTAGTTTGAAATATTATATTAGTACTCTTAAAATGTGCATATACTAATATATATATATATATATATATATATATATATATATATATAGAGGGGGGCTAAAATAAAAACTCTATTTAAACTATAAAATAGGAATGTTTATGGGCCTTTAGATTATAAGAGATGGATGGTCAGATTTATTCCCATTTTATAGGGGATATTAACGTGTTGAATTTGAATAGGCTAGATTTGTAATTTTACTTTTAAGATAATCAGGACTCCAAGAATTAAGGGATTGCATCATTAAATATTGAATAAGTTTCCATATTGCATTTTGATACTCTCAAGGATTATCGTTCACTCAAAAAGAAGAAGATTACCATAAGAAATTCATACATTCAAAAATAATTCGTACGAAAACCAAATAACAATTCATACATAAACAACAAATAATTCATACATAAACAACAAATAATTCGTGCAATCAGACATTCATCATTGTGCGCGGCCTCCTCAGCCCAGTTAAACGTCGCGCAGAGCGCAGCTTGCTCTCCAAGCCGTTTCCAGCAACGCCGCCACGCTCCGCCCACCACTCCAATTCAGTCGGACACCGCCAGCGCCCTGCACATATCTACCACGCCTCCTCAGATTTGGACGTCGAGCAGCAGCGCCGCAACCACCACAGCTCACGCCAATCCGTTGCCATCCCCACCTGCGATTGCCTCACCTTCCAGACGCCATTCTGCACATCGTCAGCGCCCCTACGTAATTTAGAAGCACCGCACTACCTTCCACCAGGACGTGCGACAATAGCCGTCATCCACCTACGCCGACTGCGAAAACCACCGTGCCGCCTCTCTGTCTGCCATCTTTAATTTGTGGAAGTAATATTTCATACATAATTGTCCAATTATTCAATAGTTCAGACCACATATTTCATACTGCAACCTCTAAAAAATAAGTTTAATATTTATCACTAATGTACGAATTATCAACATAACTGAATGAACAAGCATGAATTATAACAGATATTCAAATGCACACACGCATGCATTCCAATAATTCAATAGTTCAACCCACATAATTCGTACACACGATCATTTACATTCACAAAACACAAATAATTCGTACAGTTAAACTTGCCTTATTTTATTTCCCCAAAGATGAGGCCTTATTTTTGGAATCAATTAATTAAGTAAGAGAGATAAAACATCATCAGACCCAATTTTGCCCCCATCCGCATATTATCTACGAATTATAAGACTACCGGAAATGTTAAAACCGCCCAACATAGAATAAATCTAGACCGTCCATGATTAGATTTTAATGGTTAGGATTTATCCTTATATTATAGTCTACGGGAGTTTTCTGTATAGCCCTCCCCTATATATATATATATATATATATATATATATATATATATATATATATATATATCAAGTATTTGTTATAGAAATAAAATTATTTTTATTATTTGAGTTACAATAATAAATTAGTTTAAAAGTCTTATTACTCTTTAAATTTTCTTATAGTAACAATATATTTATATACGTAATGAAATATTGGTCATAGTAGCATAATTATTTTTATTATTTCAAATTACATTTATAAAATTATTTTATTATTACATCTATTTTAATATATATATATATATATATATATATATATATATATATATATATATATAGAGTTGCATTCTACGGAAACACAATATTAGATGGAGAATGGAGTCGCAATTTGGTTCGTCAGATCAATCTTGATCAAAGGCTGAGATTAGAAGTTAATATAATTAAAATTGGTAAGATTCATAATATCCCTTAATTTACTCCTTTCTCTCTCCTCTCTCTATCTCCCGTCACCCCTCACCTCTCTCCTCTCTCTCTCGTCCCCTCTCTCCTCTCTCTCTCTCTCTCTCTCTCTCTCTCTCTCTCTCTCTTAAAATCAAAATACATAATTAAGTTCATAAAACTATATCTGAAAGTTCGTAAAACTGTATTTGCAAGTTCATAAAACTATATCTGCAAGTTCAATCCTACTCTCCCATCTACCTCTTTCTCTCTCACGATTTTCCCCCATTAAACACCAGAAAACTTCAACACCATTCAAGACAAGTTCAACACAAGTTCAGAAGTTCAATACCACAAATTCAAAAGTTCACAGAATTATACGTATAAGTTCAATAAAATTATTTACAAAATCTGCCGCCCCCTTCTTCTTCTCCGGCGAATGTTCAATGCACGGAGAAGAGGGCGGCGGCCGGAGTTCAGAAGGCGGCGGTGGTGGCTGAACTTGAGGGCGTTCGAAGGCGGCGGTGGCTGAACTTGGGCGGCGGTGGTTGAACTTGATAGGGTTCAAAGGCGGCAGTGGCTCTGAACTTGAGGGCGGCGGTGGCTCTGAACTTGTGGGCTGAACTTGGGACGTTCGAAGGCGGCGGTGGTGGCTAAACTTGAGGGCGTTCGAAGGCGGCGGTGGCTGAACTTGAGGGCGTTCGAAGGCGGCGGTGGCTCTGAACTTGAGGGCGGCGGTGGCTCTGAACTTGTGGGCTGAACTTGGGCGGCGCCGAGGAAGGAGGCAGCGCCACCTTTTGTGTGTGTGTGTGTGTTCTGTGTGAGAGACGAGAGAGATAGGGAAAAAGGGACGGGAGAGAGAAGAGAGGAGAGAGGGAAGTGGGAAAAGTGACGGAAGAGAGAGAGATGAGAGAGGAGAGAGGAGAGAGGAGAGAGGGAAATGAGTAATTTAAGGGATTCTTATTTCCAATTATTATTTTAGTTTTAATCCAATTATATATCTAAATTATGATTAGACTTATATTAGCTTTTAACCTCCCCTTGATTAATATCGATCTAAACGAAACGAAAGATGTTGATACTCTAGGACTGTTTGTTCAAATCTTTATGTTCTTGTTCAGAAAACTCTCACCTGAATAAATATAGATATATAACAGGAGATATATTTTTCATACTAACTATAATGTATATATATATGATAGAGTTCTATGGATACCATCAAAAATTCAAAGAACGAAGACCAAATTCTATGTGTCGATCTTGGTATATCTAAGGGTGATGATTCATTTGGTGAAGATTTGATATTTTCGTTAATTGTCATAGATATAGGCAATCAAATTTTTTATTTATGGAATATTAATTTGATGAAAAGTCTGTTACGTGAATAATGCATCCACATATTATTAGGGGTGAGCAGAAACCGAACCGACACTGAAAACCGAACCGAACCGAACTGGATTGGTGTGGTTCGGTCCCAATTCTATTGGTTCGGTTTTCAGTTCGATTTTGAAAAGTAAAAACCGAAAATTTTTTGTTTGGTGTGGGTTTCCATTTTTTGGTTCGGTTTTAAATCGAAGCGAACCGATACATATTAATATTTTATTATATATAATTATTTTATAATATATAATTATTTTTCTAATTTTTTAACCTAAAACTAAAACCCTAATTCACAATCATAATATATAATTATTTATCATGTTCATGTTGTGGGGATTTGACATTTGAAATTTGTGTATTTTACATTATTTTACAATTTTTAATTGGTATTTTTGAAAAAAATAAAATAAAAATTTGCATCGTTCGGTTCAGTACCGAATCTAAACCGATGGTTTTATCGGTTCCGTTTCGGTTCGGTTCCGGACCCCCAATTGGTGCGGTTCGGTTTCAATTTTAACCATCGAGTCAGTTTTCGGTTTTGAGTTTTTGGTTCGGTTTTGCACCGAACCGAACCGACCCCTACATATTATGTTCATTGATATGTTCATAGAAAATACTAATGAACATACTAATGTTCGTTGATATGTTTGTAAAAAAACAAATGAACATACTAATTTTCGTTGATATGTTCGTAAAAAATAAATGAACATACTAATGAACATAATAATGTTCACATATTATGTTCATTGACAGATCAGGTCCCAGAACAGGAAGTTTTGAAATTTCCGGGATTTATACAACGTGATCCCGGATTTAAGTGGATTTAATCAACCAATATTTAATTACATGAAAAATTAAATCAGAAAATTATATGAACCGTTAGATTAAGCAAGATCGACGCACATGATTTGATCTTCGTTCTCTATGTAGGGGAGTGGTCTCCATAGAAGCTAACCATATATACATATATATATATATATAAGAGATTATTATAATAAACAATTCTCGTAATCAAACTTGCAAATATGGAAAAAAGTATAACTTCTGCTCAAAGTTTCGTTCTCCCGCAACTCTAGATTCGTTTCCTTCGCGCCGCCGCATGATCATGCTGGCAATGGACTCCGGCGTTCCTGATCGTCTTCCCTCGGATGTAGGCGGCCTCAACCTACCACCTGTGTCCTCCAACTTCGATCGAGATGGGCGATCTTCTTCTCCTATACCACAAACCCTAGCTACTTCTACTTCGGCTTTGCAGTTTGGGGTCGTTAATGATGTCTCATCTCTTGGTGCCTCTACAAGTTCGGTCATGCCTCTCAGTGTGGTTCCTAACACTACCAGTACTACTTTGCGCTCGCCGGTGCAAGCGATTGGAAAAGCTGGCGATACTCATGCCCCATTGGATACTGTTCATTTGACATCTGTGTCGGGGAGACCTTATGCCACGATTGTGGTGCCTAAAGCTACTCGTCATCCTGATATTCCCCTTCACAACATTCACGCGTTGAAGCCTCGGAAACATGGGGAATTGTTTTCTCTGACTGTTCCTCGTGATTTATACATGCAACGTAACGTTGATTTACATGCATGTTTGAATCCTATAAGATGTTATTCTCTTGAGTTTTGGGTGATTTTATAGTGTTTGTCTATCGTTGAAAATTTATTTTACAACTAAATATTCAATTTTATTATAAGTACAAAATTACCACTCAATTTTAAAATTAATTTGAAATTGACTTTAAATTGGGAGTTGTCTTTTTACCAATTCGGGCATTTTTTTTCCTCTGAAACCCTAGCCGCCTAGGGTTTTAGGAGTGTGTTTTCCTTCTCTTGTGAAGGGTATCTTCGATAGTTGGGTCGGTGTCTTGGCGTTCAGTGTTTTTATTTTTTCAATTCTCTCATTGTTGTTTTGATGGATCCGGAAGAAATATTAAAAAGGGTTGCCGAATTGCGACTCTCTGCGGAAGTTAATACCAAAGCCATCACTATTTCAGCTGAGGATACTACCGAGGAATCAATAGGGTGTCGAAACTTCTTATGGGAAAGATTTTTTCTGATCGGATTATTAATCGTGAAACCTTACGGGATCATCTACCCAGCCTATTGAAGCCTCGCAGATCGATGGAGGTGGAATTTGTCGAACGTAATATCTTCGCTATATCCTTGGATTTAGAATCGGACCGAGATCGTATTATTTCCGATGGGTCATGGCACTTTCATAATGAACTCATGCTTCTCCAGAAAGCTGATCATACGAATACTGCCGTGAATACAAAGTTCGAAACTATTCCTTTTTAGGTCTAGTAGCACAACATGCTTATCGCATACATGGATTCTCGCATTATCCAGCGTATAGGAGAACAGATAGGCACCATTTTGGAGATTGATGATAATCGGGGAAGTACGTATATTGGACGATATGCCCACGTTAAGGTGACGAGATCTATTTCTGCTAATTTGGTGAGATGTGTTCCTATTAAGATTGATGGCACAACAGAAGAACAACTTATCCTAGTGCTATATGACAAGCTCCCTGGCCATTTTTGCTTTGCATGTGGCAAGATGGGTCACTATTTGAAGGACTGTGATGGAGATGAAAATATGAAACTAAATCCAAGGTTTGGAGTTCGGCTTAAAGCGGGGAGAGGCCTAAAATACCGTCACAACACACACACCTGTCTCTTTTCTCGTACAATAGGGGGTCCTCCCTCGCTGACCCCTAGACAGAATTCAGAAGACCCGCGCCCTCCCCCCGGAGCCTACAAATGAATATTGAGGAAGTGTCTGCTTCGGATGAATCTACTCACAAAACTACTGATGAGGCGGACCTCCAGGAGGAACAAATGGGTATTGAGGTTATGAATGATGCTATGAATATTTGAAAACATGCAAGTGGAAGGAGGTAGGGGCAACAAAGAGACCTCGGGGGTGGCAGTATCCTGGGAAACAGCCTAGAAGGAGTTGAATAATTATTCATATAACGGACCTAAGGGTGATTGATGCGTCTTCGAGTTTTGGGCCATTTGGCTCTATTTTTTCCTTTTATTTGTGTCAGTTCAAGTCTTTCCGGGAGAAAATCAGGTTGTAATGGGAAAGCAGTTCAGTCGGGAGAAAAGAGAAGAAATGTGGTTAGAATGGGCATTACCAGCCCACATTGCAAACATGTGTAACAGGAAGGAGCCTAGACGCAATACCTCTCAAGTATTACTTAGGGCATGGGAACCCAAAGCAACCCACTTGGTATGAGTCAAACTGAAAGAAGCAATCTGTATGACCACTACAATCAGAAGCACCCAACCACTGCTAGAAAGGAGAATCAAATGCAAGGAGATGTGAAGGATAATCGTGGAAGACAAGAGAAGAAGGTAGAAGAATCTAGAAGGGTGGAAAGTTGACCTAATCTACAGCTGGAGGAAAGGATCAATCGAATCTTCAATCAAATCAATCAAGGGAGGAGCCAGAAAAGAAAAGAAGATCCTGACAGAGATTTGAAGGCCGGCGTAGCTAGGGTTAGCCCTCCACCAGACGCGAGTATAAAAGAAGAAGAAGTCCCATCTGTTGAGGACTTTTTGATCTTTTGGCTAACGTGTGGCATTTACTCTCTAGTACCAGAAATAATTTACATTTCAGTTGTTTTAATTCAGTTCAAACACTTTATCGCTTTCTAGTATGTTCAATCGTTTGCAAGGAACAACATCAATGCTTTTGCCTTAGGTACTTTTATTAATTTAAGCATTTATCTTTACTACATGTTGCGTTCATATTATTTCATACTTATGTTTATCGATATGTGTGAGTAGTTCTTTTTGTTGGGTTAAGGGATGAAAATAACTGTTGTCGATATGTAAAACTATTGTGAGGCATTTGTGCTTTCGGTTGAGTCTAGTAATTCCGGATGGATTTGTGTTGAACATGGATAGTATGGGCTTAACGGGTGATCTCCGTTCGATAAAAGATTGTCCATGTCAAGCAAAGGCCAGGCATACTTGGATGTGACAACCAATATGCCCATGACCGAGTAGCTGAGCAGCATCAACAAAAAATGTTGTAGATCCGAAAGATGAGGAAAAGATTGATGGGATACATTGTCCTTCTTCGATCTTGGGCTTCTCTAGCAACTACCCATCAACTGTGACGAGGCATAAAGCCATGGTTATCAATCGAGGGAAGTACTACGCATCCGTAGGGGTATCACATGATTGGTTGGACACAGTTTCGAAAATGAATATCCCATGATGGTACACCTTCTGAAGGTGCAGAACCGTGGACCTCAGGAGAGAAGGTTGGTGAGGATCATACTTGGTGGATAACTGGTATGACTACTACCTAAGGAGAAGTGAAGCACAACCTTGTGACCGGGGAAAAATTGTGATCTTCGGACCAAGTGATTACAATGGACTCAACCATCTTAAGTGTGAAATATGATCTCTTGAAACGCCCCAATGTCTTTGGGCCACGCCTTGAGGTTATATGGATCATGGATGGATCATCAGTATGCCTATGACTGACATAGATATCGACAATAGTTATGACCTAGCCTGAACCTTACCCCTTGTTATATTTGATCTTCATTAGTTTATTTGTGCAGGTTATACAGATTGAGACTTGTGACACCTCAGTTTGTCTTTGGAGAACAAAGTGTTCCTCACTCCCTGTGGGATTCGACCATATACTTGCTACTAATACTAATCTTTGGTTGTGGGCATAGGAGAGTTTCTGTCCGTCTTGGGCAAACACAAGTATTTTGATCGTACCGCACGACGGGTGCATGTCAATGATCCCCAATCATGTGACTTTGAAAATATGTAGATTGAAATATCCCCAGCTCCTGACAAGAGGCGCATGCCTAGTAGGAAGACATCCATCAGCCCCAAAAAATCGAAGGTTGGCGTTGGTTTACTCAAGATTTCCCCATCTAAGTCCCGGCTAAATCTTCAAAGCCGAGGGTGGAAAAGACACGCGAGAGCACCAATGCCCCTTGCAGCAGTGGTTCTGACGAGAGGGCTGAGGATGGTCGAGGTGATTTAACACAGAAAGCGTTGTGGATGGTGATGTGGATAGGAAGAAGTCGAAGGTCTCATGACACACTATTGATGCCGAAGTTTTGAACGTACCAGCGGCAGAGGCTGCCGAGCAGCCCCACCGATCGCCATGAATGCGATTGTTTGGAATACACGGGGATTGGGGAGCTCTCATGAATTCCATGAGCTTCGCCGGCTTGTGTCCGGCTACTCCCCAAATGTGCTCTTTATTAGTGAGACAAAGGTAACAAAGAATAAGAGTCAGTGGTGGCGGGTTACGTTGGGATTTGATGGACAATTATTGGTAGATGCGAAGGGAGCTAGTGGAGGGCTCATGCTTTTTTGGAAGAACCCATGTTCGGTGAGTGTTAATAGCTTCTCAGATGGGCATATCGACTGTGTGATTCAGTCTAATGATATTCTTTGGAGGTTCACCGGATTTTATGGCCACACTGAGGTGCAATGACGAACGCATTAGTGGGAATTACTGAATCGCCTCGCGTGCAGCCGGTCGATTGATCTCCCATAGTTTGTAGACGGGGATGTTAATGAAATAACTTATAGGGCGGAAATTTGTCGGAGAAGGCGGAGGCCATAGTCCCAAATGCGGAGTTTTAACAATACCCTCCAATATTGTGGACTCCGAACAATCACATGTGATACATCCTTCACGTGGTACAAAGAAAAGGCGAGGACGCTCGTTTTCTCATGCTCGATAGGTTTCTTCATAATAGAATGTCTGATGATACCTTTGATATCAGTAAGGTTCAAGCGCCAGACCCTCACGGGTCGGATCACCTCCTATTGCTACTTCACCTAACAGCTAAGGATAATAAGATGGTTACCGGGAACGGGCAGAAATGGTTCTATTTCGAGCAAAAGTGGCTTCTTGACAAAACTTTTATATCAGATCTTCTGGTTCAATGGAGTAGGTGGGGGCCTCAGTCGTTGCATGAGCGGCTGGAATGACTGTCTCGAATACTTGAAGGATTGGTCAAAGGATAAATTTGAGAAGCCTGCGAAAGACCTTAATGAGTTAAGAAAGAGAAGGCTTCAGATTCTGAACACTATGCCGGGTGACAAGGCTTTTCAGGTGGAGTTCATAAAGATTAATAAGGAGATTGAGAAAGTTACCGAAGCGGAGGAAATTAACTGGAAACAAAGATCCTGTGCTAATTGGTTGGGCTTCGGGGATAGGAATACCAAGTATTTCCACTCTTTTGCTAGCAAATGGAAAAAGAAAAATGCTATATCTTGTTTCTTGAGAAGGGACGGCTCTGTGTTCGCTTATTTCTTTACACGCCGCAAGTGTACGGGTGCAATTGTGTATAGGCAAGCAAGGTCGAATCCACAGAGACTAATTAATACTAAGTATTGTCCTAAATTATTATTCTCTATCTCGAAAATAAATAAAAGATGGGTTTGTTTTAAAGCTAGTCTATACCAACTCCCGTGGCATACAACAGTTGATTACATGTAAGGCTACCGTCCCCGGATCACTCTTAAACATGCAACTCCCAAAAGTTCCTAGGATTAATGTCCTCCCACTTATAAAGTCTCTTTCGAATTCAATAAGAATGTTTTGTGTTCTTAGTTCATGTAATAATTATAATCTCCTGATATCAAATTAAAACCTAAGATTATGCAAAATTAAGCAATTAAATAAATAAATCTTGAATTATTTAGCAAACAACAGGCACAAGAACATAAAAAGGATAAATAAATCTTCAATTATTTAATCAAATAAAGTCAGGAATCCAAATCTATTTACTTCCTAAACCCTACAATAAAAATGTACTAGCCACACATAGACATATGAACTAGCAAAGAAAATTCAAGAATAAAACAAATCATCCAACAATAAAATCGGTAAAGTTGTGATGAATCTTCAATTCTTGTTCATTTGGTCTTCTCCGTCTGTCCTTCTCAGCTCTCAGGAAAAGATAATATGATAAAAAGGTAAAATCCCGCAACCTTTTCTTGAAGCTTTTGAGGGGTATTTATAGGCCAGAGTGTCAAATATTGTACAGAGCTCGAAAATACTGATAAAAGCCCAAAATTCTAAAAATTTCCGTAAATCTTGTCGGGCACTATTCACTGCTACACGCAACTTTCTTGTTTCGGCCATATCTTTCTTGTCTGAACTCTAATTTACGATCTGTTTGCGCTCACGAACTCCTATCGAGATGCTCTACAACTTGTATTTAAGACAATTCTTCCAAATTCTGTTTCATTATTTTCGAAAATTCGTCCAAACAACAAGGAATAAAAGAGTTCTTGAGAATAAACTAATAAATGCTCAAATAAACCATCAAACACACAAAATACTCATAACTAAGTATCAAATATGACATACCAAGAATCAAAAATGCATGTTTATCACACTGAGGCTAAAAAAGAGGAGAAAATAACTGACGTTATCCATGAGTATTCTGTTAAACTCTTTACTTCGAGTGCTCTTGATCCAGATGAGATAAATGAGGTTACAGGAACTATTGCTACTATTTTTAGCGAAGTCACGCGATCTGATTTGGTAGACCCTTTCACACCGCAGGAGGTAAAACAGGCAGTCTTTTAGATGCACCCTCACAAGGCCCCGGTCCCGGATGACTACCCCTCGTTATTTTTCCAGAAGTTTTGGGGAGAGATTGGTGACGAGGTGACTAAAGAGGTGCTTCGAGTCCTTACGGCAAAGTGAGTATTCGTCATTGGAATAAGACCTTTATTATCCTTATTCGGAAGACCAAGAATCCGAAGGAAGTTAATGAGTTCAGGCCCATCAGTTTGTGCAACACGACGTATAAGATTGTTGCCAAGGTTTTGGCAAACAGGCTCAGGACAGTTCTTAATTTGGTGATTGATGAATTGAAAAGTGCCTTTATTTTGGCTCGGCTTATCTCAATCAATATTCTCTTGGGGTATGAGTGCATGCATTGGATCCGAAATAAAAAATATGGGCAGGAGGAGTTTCGCAGTTGCAAAGTTAGATATGAATAAAGCATATGATAGAGTTGAGTGGCATTTTCTGAAAGCTATGATGGTTGTGTTGAGGTTTCCCCTACACTTGATTGATCTCGTTATGCAGTGTGTGGCGACTGTGGAGATTTCTTTTGTGATCAATTGTAAGGTCTACGGACATCTTGTTCCTTCCAGAGGACTTCGGCAGAGATGCCCACTTTTCCCATTCCTTTTTGTGATTTGCGCTCAGGGCCTTTCCTCTTTAATTCGAAGTTATGAGAATCAGGGCTTATTTGACGCATTTCCATTGCTCGATACTGTCCTTCTATCACCAATCTTTATTTTGCGGATGACATTCGTGTGTTCTTTAAGGCGACAAAGTCTGTGGCGGAGAACTTCGATGAGATTTTGGCAAAATATGGTAGAGCTTTGGGGCAGATTATTAACTTCGATAAGTCTACTATCACGTTTAGCCCCAACTCTCTCTAGACGGATATTGATGATGTGCTTGGAATTTGCGAGACTAATGGCCAAGCACTCTACCTGGGGCTCCCTACTTTTATTGTCCGCAAAAAGAAACTTCAGTTCGATTACCTTCGTGATGGAGTGGTGAAAAAGGTCTCTTCTTGGGACCATCGGTTCTTTTCCCCGGGTGGCAAGGAGGTACTTATTAAATCTGTACTTCAATCGATACCTACTTATGCTATGTCTTGCTTCCGAATCCCTATTGGTATTTGCACGGATATTGAAAAGTGTTGTGGAAATTTTTGGTGGGGGCGAGAATGAAAAAGGTCGGAACATGCATTGGGCAAAATGGAGCAAGCTCTGTGAACCTAAATCCCGGGGTGGCCTTGGTTTTCGTCGTTTAATTCGTTTTAATCAAGCACTCCTTGCCAAGCAAGTACAGTGTCTTATAAAATTTCCCCATTCTCTCCTTGCAAGAATGCTAAAGAGTCGGTATTTTCGGGTTGTTGATATCATGGAGGCAATTGTTTCATCGAATTCTTCTTATAGTTAACGCTATATCTGTTGGGGCCGTAAGTTTCTTGCACAAGGTTTACGCTGGAAAGTTGGGAATCGACGGAGTATTAATTATGGCTCACCGGGATAGATGGATTCCTGGAGTGGGCTGCTGGAACCCCACGTCCATGAATATGGCGACAGTTGATGAGTTTATTGATGGGGAGAATAGATCTTGGGACCGAGGCAAGTTGCGGGAGTTATTTCCTGAGTTCGTTGTGGATAACATTTGCTCCATTGAAATACATGTTGAGCCGAAAGCTGACAGTCGGTTTTGGGCCTTCGATGAAAATGGCCGGTATGTGGTAAAGTCCGGCTACCTTTGTGCGACGAAATTCTATGAGACGTATAATTCTTTCTCATCTTATCATTACAGTTTTTGGTTGAAGAAGCTCTGGTCTATTCATCTGCCACCGAAGATTAAACACTTTGTGTGGGGGGCCTTACATGATTTCATTGTTGTTGATGGCAACCTTGCTCGATATCATGTTTCGATGACGGACTGTTGTTCCAGGTGTAATCGTAGATGGGGATCCACTACGCACAGTCTCCTGTGGTGCGAATGGATCCGGGACTACTGGAAAACCACTGAGTATTGGAAAGAAATTAAGGGATTCAAAGATACTTCCTTAGACGATATTAATCAAGTTGTGCATGATCGGTGGGATGATGAGGGGCTGGAATTAAGGTTTTTTAAATTGTGGATGTGTTGGAGATATCTTTGTGATCTTAAGCACGCGAAGAAAGAGGGTTTAAGCTCCATTGATTTACAGCAAGGAGATACGCTGCTCTCGTCTTACCACAAAGCTCGCGAGAAGTGTTCATCGAAGAGCAAAACCTACCCCATGAAGGCGTTGCACACCGGTACCCCTCGCCGCAAGAAGTTCTGCGTGTTGATGTGGATGTAGTGTTCAAAGAAGAAGGATGTCGTTTAGGAGTGGGTTTCATTGTTCGCGATTATTTAGGCAAGATCATCAGTTTCCAGCTGTCAATCTATCGGGTACACGACGATCGTTCTACTTGGTGAGTTGCATGCGATTCTGGTTGTTGTGGGATATTGTCTTCAGAATGACGTCGGCCCTGTGGTTTTGTACTCCGACTCTCTTCTCACCATCCATACTTTGCATGATTCCCACCATGGCTCTGATTCTTTATGTGATGATTTGTTGGAAGTGTTTAATCACGCCCGTAACACTGTGGTTTTAGATTTCTATCATGTTCGCCGTGAGGTGAATCGAGCGGCTCATGAGCTGACTCATTTTGCATTTTCCTGTCAGAATGTAATGATTTGAAAGATGGATTTTTCAATCCGACCTTTGAATATTGCTCTTTCTGATATCTACCTATAATATAAAGAGTTACATGTTGAAGAGCTTTCCTTGATTCTCTATCCTATGTGGCACTTTCGAACAAACCCTAGCCTTGCCGCCTTCCTTGCCGTCTTCCTGATGCAGCCCCCGTCGGATTCCGGTGGCCGCGCCAACATGGTAAACGTTGGAGGCGCCATGACTGTTTCCAATAACTTCTCACTGAATTCCGCTGGTTTTAAAGGCACTGGGCGAAACCCTAGCCCACCACATACCTCTCAAACTGCTCTACAAGGAAAAGCTTCTAGTTCTTCGATGGACTCCTATCGACAGCTTACCGCTGACTTGCCTCAATCAAACCCCAGCCATGGTGAAAAGACGTTGGGCTTGACTGCGACGGCCGATTCTGCTGTAGAAACTCCACCGATGAAATCTTATGCTGATATTACTACGAATAGGGTTCCTCGGCGACCTGATATGGCTGCGCATCACTTTCACGCTCTTAGGCCTACTAAAGAGGGAGATCATGTCTGTTTCAAGATGCCTAATGATCTTCTATCAAAACAATTGTCGCTCTTTGAACATGCCCTGACGGGACGGCTTTTTCTACGTAAAGGAGAGCAACCCAAGCCTGCGATGATTATCAAGAAGGAGCTTTCTAAACTTTGGAATATCAATGAGAACTGGCAAATTATTCCTTTGGGAAAAGGATATTATACGATGGTTTTTAAAAATGCTGAGGATAAATTACGTGCCAAAGCTAAGCAGATTTGGGAAATTTTTTAGGGCCATATTAGAATGCGGGAGTGGGTGAAAAACTTTGATCCTTTTAAGGAACACTCTTCATTAGCCAATGTATGGGTTCGTATTCACTACCTTCCCATTGAATATTGGCATGCTGAGGTGATTTCAGGCATTGCAAGGTACATAGGGCATCCGCACAAGATTGACGGGGCTTCTATTACACGCGATTTTGGACAGTTTGCGCGAATCCTGGTGGAACTAGATATGTCAAAACCTCTCCCTAATACCTTACTCTTTGATGCGGATGATTTCTCTTTTCACGTAGAATTTACTTATGAATATTTGCCTTTCTATTGCTCTAGGTGTAAAATCACGGGACATTCCCCGGATAAATGCCGCAAAGCTCACTCTAATGCAGGGGGAGGCGCTAAAAACGCTGACCTAAAACAGCCTCCAAAAAGCTCCATTTTGGGGAAGCAATGGCAGGAAATCTCGGATTCTCAGGGAGAGTTGGGGCCGGATGAGCAAGCTTCGAACCGAAATGGTGACCGTGGACAAAAGGCTGGGAACCTTGCTTCTTTGAAAATGCAGAATTCGGTGACAACGAATGAAAATAGATTTCACATCTTGGATGATGACGTGGGAGTTATGATAGAAACTGAGGTTGGCTTGGTTGAGCAGCAGAGGGTTCCACGTGAGGAGAATCAAGGAGAGGTCAGATCTACTCAGAAGAATTCCAAAGAAGCTGCTACTTTTAAGGAGAATCTGAATGCTCCAATCAAGTTGAGCGTGCAACTTCAAGAGCACGAACCCTTGACAGAAGCTGCCTTGCGAGGGGTGATAACTAAAGAAGATCAGATTGTTCAGCTGGGCAGTCGAGGGCAGAAACCTTCAGGTCCGGATCTTTTGGAAGCCATCACAAATCCTGTTCAGAGATCAGTTTTTGATCAGCCACTTACAGATTACAGCTCGGAGGAAGAAACTGAGACGATTATTGCTGATGTTGAGACAGCTGCTACTGGAGAGAAGGTTGTTAAAGCCATAGAAAACGCCATGAAAGCCGAGCGACTGGAGCAGATCCTTGCTCTCGCCAAGGCGCCCATTCCGGAGGTCAAAAAGGGGCGTGGCCGCCCCACGAAAAAGGAGCAAGCGGCAAGATCTGTTGGTCAGGTTTCACAGCAGGCCGATGAAACAATTAAAAGTCGTTTGAGGAAATCAGGAGATACAGGAGCTAAGCTTCGGGAGTATGTGATTGACAACAGTAGTAAAGCGTGTTTTCAAGCGATGGATAATGTTGTGAAAGAGAGCTGGGCTGATCAAGTGGAGATAAGCGGGGCTTCTTCCGCTAAGCTTAATTGATTTTATGAATATTATGGCCTGGAACGTCCGTGGGATGACAGACGAATCCAAGCGTTTGCTCAAAAGAACATTGTAGTTCTTTTTCTCCTGTTATCTTGGGTGTTATTGAACCTAAGAAAGCTCTTCGTAAAATTCGCCAAAATTTCTGGACTTCTTTGAATTTGGTCCCGGTGCACCAGAATTGTAGAGATCCTAGCTGCCCGAACATTTGGATCCTTGCTCAACCTTCTGCTGTCATCACTGTTATCTTTTCGTCGTCTCACGCGGTTATCGTTGATTGTATCTGGCAGAATCTTTGTTTTCGAGTCGCCATTGTCCATGGGGCTAATGAACAGAGTCTTAGACGTGATCTTTGGAGAGATCTGCTTCACTTTACTTCTGGAAACACCGTTTTTATTGGGGATTTTAATGCGGTGAAAGGTGCTAATGAAAGGATCAGCTCTGCTTCTCCTATTAGGAGCTCTTGTATGGAGTTTTGTTCCTTTATTGATGATACTTGTTTTATCGAGTCCCCTACTGACGGGTTGCGTTTTACTTGGTCGGGACGTCGCTTTCTTCCTCGCCATGTGCAATCCATTCTTGACAGAGCTCTGTTCTCTCAGAGTTTTGCTGATCTTTGGGACTCGGTCACCACTTCGGTCCTTCCTCGTATAACTTCTGACCACTCTCCTCTCGTTTTAAGATGCAATCATTTCAGCTACTCTGGCAAACGACAGTTCCGTTTCTTGAACATGTGGGTTCTTCATCCTACATTTCTGGAATTGGTCCGTACTTCGTGGCAGAATGCCGTTAGCACTAGTTGCCCAATTCTTCTTGTGATGCTGAAACTTAAGTGGCTTCGTTCTGATATTAAGAACTGGAATAAGGAGGTCTTTGGGAACGTCGATTTGAGAATTGAAGAGTTTCAGCGGCAGTTAGCTATCACTTAGGGAAAGATTTCGGAAATTGGCTACACTGATGCTTTATTTGATGAGGAGGTGGGTTTGCAGGCTGAGCTGAATGTGGCGCTTACGCAGAAAAATAATCTCTTGCAGCAGAAGAGTAGGGCTATCTGGTTGCAAGATGGAGACAGAAATACTTCTTTTTTTCACAGATTAACGAAGTTTAAAAAGAGGAATACGTCGATCACTCGGTTACTTATTAATGGAGTGGACACTTATGATCAGCATACCATTGAGCAACATGTTGTTGGGCATTTTTCGGCTCTGTTTTCTGATGATGGTAGTCCGCACGCTGATCCTTTGGAGGTGGAGGCGCTCATTGAGCATTCTGTTTTTGAGGAGCAGAATCATATTTTAGTTTGTATTCCTGATGAAAGTGAGATTGTTGCGGCGGTTTTTGTTATGGACTCCAACAGTGCTCCTGAACCGGATGGCTTTTTGGGAAAGTTCTTTCATAGTTGTTGGGAGATCATTAAGACGGAGGTGGTAAAGGCGGTTCAGACTTTCTTCTCTAGATCCTATCTTCCCACGGGTTCTAATTCGAGCACTATGATCCTTATTCCTAAAAAGGAGGTGGTTTCTTCTGTGGCTGATCTTCGTCCCATTGTGCTTTCGAATTTCTTATTCAAAATCATTTCAAAGATTCTGGCTTCGAGGCTTAGTGTGGTGGCTGCCTCTCATGTTTCAGCTAACCGATTTGGCTTTATCAGTGGTCGGAATATTCATGACTGCGTTATGCTCAGCTTTGAGGGGTTCAACTGTATGCAGAGGACAAATCGGGGTTACAATATGGCTTGCAAAATTGATATCAAAAAGGCCTTTGACACTATTCGTTGGGAGTTCATTGTGCAAGTTCTAAGGGCGAATGGATATCACGAGACTTTTATCAGGTGGATTTCTATCATCTTTCAATCTGCCAGGCTTTCGATTCTGTTTAATGGCAAGCTCAATGGATATTTTGCTTGCTCTCGTGGCGTCAGACAAGGGGATCCTCTTTTGCCTATTCTTTTTGGAATTGCTGAAGATGTTTTAAGTCGTCTCATCAGCAGCTGTGTGGACTCTAGACATCTTGTTCCTATGGGCTTCAGTAGGACTGCACACTTCCCTACGCATCTGTTTTATGCGGATGATATCATTCTTTTCTGCACCGCCACTGTTCGGAATGCACGTAAGATTTAGGATATTTTGACCTATTATGGCTCCATCTCTGGACAGATTTGCAGCCAGGAAAAGTCAAACATTTATTTTGGCTCCAAAGTTCCCACTGAGAGAAGACGGGCTATTCAGCGTGCCATGGGATTTACTATTGGGAATTTGCCGGTGATATATTTGGGCGTTCCTATTTTCATAGGGCGCCCCCGTGCCTCCTATTTTATGCCTATCTTTGATCGCATTGTGCAGAAATTTGCCAGGTGGAAAGGACTTCAACTCTCCATTGCTGGTCGTCTCTGTCTTGTTTGCTCGGTGATCCAGAGTTCGATTGTGCATTCGATGATGGTGTATCGATGGCCTAAATCTTTGCTACATTCCTTGGATAAGAAATGCAGGAATTTTGTTTGGACCGGAAACATTGATGAGCGGCCTAAATGCTCGGTCAGTTGGGGGCGTGTGTGTGCGCCTAAGGAAGAGGGAGGGCTTGGAATTAAATCGTTTACCTTAATGAATCAATCCTTCTTGATGAAGCTGGCTTGGAAGATGATTAAAGGTGTTGATTGGGCTCACAAGATCATGAGGTCTCGTTATCTTACTCCGTTCGGATTTGCCAAGGAAAGAATTGCTAATTCCTCGATTTGGATTGGCGTCAAGCACGAGATAAACAATTTAGTGGAGGACTCTTATATTTGTGTTAATCGTAGAGATAGCACGTATTTTTGGCGGGATGACTAGCTCGGTTACAAGCTTGTGGACAAGCTCTCTATTCCTCACTTTATGCATGATTATCTCCAGTTTTCGGTGCAGGATTATTACTATGACGGTCTCTGGCACTTTTCTACTTCTTTTGTCAACAATTTCCCTGACATTGTGGCGGACATCTTGCTTGTTCCTATGGGAGAGGAACAAGACACCAGGTTTTGGAAACACTCGATTAAGGGGGAGGTCTCGGCGGCTCTTGCTTTTTCTAGCAAGGGCCACCGTTTTCCCAAAGTGAAATGGGGAAAGTGGATTTGGGAGAATTACATTCCGGTCCGACGTTCTATTTTATGCTGGCGTGTTCTTCATGAGCGACTTCCTACTCTGGACATTCTTATTCGGCAAGGTTTGACAGCTCCTAATGGATGTCCTATTTGCTTCTTGGAGGCGGAGTCCATTTCGCATATCATGTGGAGTTGCTCCAAAATTAGGCCTTTGTGGACAGCTTTGCTCTCTTGGTTCGGCAAAGAGGATTTTCTGAATTCGTTGGATATTCATTCGTTTTTGGTGATTGCTTGGAATACTCACTTTAGTACACAGGTACTTACGATCTGGAAAGCTGGCATTCTCACTCTCATGTGGAAGATTTGGGATTCTAGAAATGCTGTGATTTTTGAGGACCTCCAGTTTAGTAGCCAACCTATTCTTGCTTTTGTTAAAGCCTTCTTGAAAGAATTAGATGTCAATTTCCCGAAGCTTGGTACGATGGATAATACTTGGAGTGATTACTTAATCACTAGAGATCTTGGGGTAAGAGGTCGTGTTGCACCCCCTCCTCGTATGATTGAGGTTCATTGGTGGCCTCCTGTTGATCATTGGATTAAAGTGAATACGGATGGCTCGGCAGATGATATTGCAGCGGGTGGGGTTTTTCGAGACAATTGGGCTAGTGTTCGAGGCTGTTTTCATATCAAGGGAGGGACTGACTATGCTTTTGAAGCGGAGCTCCTGGCTGTCATTACCGCAATCAACATTGCTCATGATCGTGGTTGGCATTACTTGTGGGTTGAAGCGGATTCGATGTATGTGGTCCACCTCCTGGAGTCGCGGTCCACGGATGTTCCCTGGTGTTTTATAGCTTCATGGAAAAATGTTCTGAAAATCTTGAATGATTTTCGTCTGATGGTTACTCATATTTACAGGGAGGGTAATCAACCTGCGGATATTATGGCAAATGGCAATAGGCAGGAGGGATGGTGGTCGTTTGCCATTGATGAGATCAAGCTTGCGGTTACGCGTGATATGTCTTCTCATAGTCATGTTAAAATTGCTCGCTAGTTTTGTGGGTCTGCTTGTGTCGCTGCTTCAGGTTGGGAGGGTTTGTCGATGTTGGTGGTTCGGCAGATGGGAGTTTTGCGGGCAGAGGATTGTGTGGGGATGTCTCCACGACCTTTTATCAGTCGACTGGTGCGCTAGCGGCTGGGGTCGGGGAGGTCGGATCTCGTTTAGTGGCGCCGCGTCGTTTCTGGTTCTTGCTACCAGATTTGATGGTCGGCGGACTTTGCTTCTGCAGGGAGCAGCTTTGGTCGTTGATGTGCTCTCTTGCTGGTTTTTACCTCTGAAGCAAGTTATCTGTTGTTCCATTTGTTTCTTTCTGGTTTTGCTGATTTTCGTTTTTTTAGTTATTTTGGTTTTTTCGGCTTGGTTCTTGGTCAGGATTGGAGACCGGGGTTTCTTAGGGGCGATGGTTAGGCCGGAGCTCCTGAAGACTCTCCCTCCTTCCTGGCTTCTTTACTTTTTACGGTTTCCTTTGTTGTGGAGGTCGGTTCTTAGACGAGTACGCTTTTTCCCCTTTAAGATTTTTCCCACTGGGTTTTCTTTAAAGGGGTTTTAATGACGCTCGGCCCTTAGTTTGCTCGCTGTGCTCTCAGGGGTTTAGGTTTTTTTCCTTTTTTCTTTCTATGAAATCGATTTTAATAATCTATCCTATGTGGCACTTTAGAATGCTTATATTTCTAATTTTCTAAATCCTTCATTCCATGCCTCTTAAATCCAAAGAAAATATAAATAAAATAAAATTATAAACAGTTTACTTTTATACATTTAATATCAATAACTATTTTCCTCAAATTTATCATAGAAAGTCAAGTGTTTATGTAATGCAATGTAATTAATGGTTGGAACAAAAAGTAAGGCACCATATATTATTTTCAAAAATCTCTATTCTCCTTTATTCTCATTTTCTTATAAGGCATATCTCTAATTCCACATTGATTTCTAATCAAACCCCATCTTGACTAAAGCCTATATAAATACTTGTGTGTCGTATGTCATCCTTTATATATTTGCAGCGTCAATTTAATTTGGTCAATTAACTTTTAATTGGTCAAATAAATAGTTATATTTTATTTAAAATTAATTTAATTTATCTAATATTACTTTGGTCAATAAATAAATTTATTGAATAATGTGAGCCGATATATTAAAATAATGACGTAATAAACCACAATTTTCTTATGTTATTTATATTATTAATTCTATCATCAACATTTGGCTTTACTATATTTTAGTAAATATAAAATCTATATAAAATTTAATTTATAACAATAAAATGATGCGATTTGAATCTCATATTGATTTATGATACTTTTTTCAGTTCATAACCTAAATGAAAGTATGTATTTTATGTCATTTTTATTAAACAAATTTTGAATCCCTGGTCTTTTTTTTCATAAAGCTTTACAAATTAAAAATGTAAATTGAATAATATAATTTGTAATCTTCTAATCAGATAAAATGATGCAATTTGAATCTCACATAGTATATATAAAATAAATTAAAATATAGTAAAACTTGGCTTAATATATTTAAAACTAATTCGTCTTGATATGCCTGCATAAATTTTTTTATTTATTCAACGTTGCAAAATTATCTTTTGTATTAAATTAATGACAATACAAATTGACCAATTGACTCATAAGCTTTTCCTCTAGGTATATGTTTTTTTTTATAGTTGTAGACGAGATGATTCTCAAAATTAACTTTTGATATTTCAAACTCTAGATGAGATAATGTTAAAAAATCAGAGGTGGTCTATCGAGCTTCATACGAGATGTACTTAAAAGTCGATGTTGCTCCAAACAATATGATGCTCATAAGTTAGAATTGGTTCGCGAAACTCCAAACGAGATGATGTTTATAACTAAATTCTGGTCCTTTAAGCTTCAAATGAGATACTTAATTAGCTGCGGTCTTCAAACTCCAAATGAGTGATGCTTAATTAGAACTCAGCTCTGATCTATCAAACTATAGACGAGATGATGCTTACAAGTCAGTTATGATCTTACGAGTATTTTGGCTCTAAACAATATGATGCTCAGAAATTAGAAGTGGTTTGTCAAGCTCCAAACGAGATGATGCTCATAACTTAATTTTGGCCTTTGAAGCTTCAAATGAGATAATGCTTAGCACTCGGCTCCGATCATACAAGCTCCAAATGAGCGATGCTTAGAACTCAACTCCGGTCTATCGAACTATAGACGAGACGATGCTCACAAGTCAGTTATAGTCTTCAAACTCCATGCGAAATGATGCTCACAAGTCAGTTATAGTCTTACAAGCTCCAAATGAGATGCTGCTCACAAGTCAGGTTTTATCTTTCAAGTTGAAGATGAGATGGTACTCGTAAGCCAAATCTCATATAACAAGCTTCAGATAAGATAATGATATTTCAAGCTACAGACAAGATGATGCTTAAAATCTTGTAAGGTTCGAATGAGACGATGTTCATATATAAGATGGATTTTCTATACACGATTAACAAAAAATACGATGCGCCAATCCTTTATCATATCCTATGTTAAATATACCTAAATATTTTTCTTCTTATTTTTCTAAAATCTCCAAGCTAACATCAACTTTTGATAAAATTTCATCAAATAAAAATTTATATAAAAGACAATCTATTTTAAATCTCAATAAAAAATCAACACTGATCAAAATCGTTGAGATTATTATAACTTGTATTGTACCAACAATTTATTTTAATCAAAGAAAATTAAAATTTAAAAATAATTTATATAAATATCATTTCATACGTTATAATAAAAAATAATATACAAAATTTCTCGTCGAAATTCGACGGGTTACACGCTAGTTGAGTAATAATATGCGCGTAGTCCCTTTAAAAAAAAGACTAATCCAATGCTCTTGCCGCAATATATATCACACAACATTAAATTTACTTATAGTCTAGTTATTGAATTTATTTTGATAAAAGTAAATAATTATAGTTGTTAGACAAAATTTAGGGGAAAAGGTCAAAACATCCAATCCGAGTACTTTGTGGCTTTATTTGAACAACCTTACGACTATTTGACTCATTTGTCTCCTTCGACATTAGAAAAATGGCTCTTGTTTTCCCCTTTCTTAGTAAATATCTGTTGATTTTTTATGATCATCTGCATGTCAAATCTCAAGTTGAAGATTTATTGTCTTGGCAAATTAGTAAAGACACTACTACACTTTTTTAACACACATTCGGATATTTTCACACACAAATTCAAGACCAAAAAATCAAACAGCACAATCAAAGAAAATATAATTTCAAGCAATGTCTGTTTTTCGAATGTAAGCAAAATCTAATTGACGAGATAAAAATTAAATCATGTTTTTGGTTAATAGCTTGGATCAAGCTGAAGATTTATTGTCTTGGCAAATTAGCTTTTAGAACCGATAGCTTGTAAAATTAGAAATGATTTATAATTCTATTATATTTTGTGTTTTTTTTTAAACATTGTTTGTGGTTGGAGGACCTCTTGTACTCCTTGTTTTTACTAAATAAATTTTCTTTACATATTATTCATTTTTAACATATTGAAAAATATATATTTATTAATGTTTGAAAAGGACAAAAGGTTCGAATATGTGTGAGCAAAAGTGAACTAGTGTGTGTGCAAACATTTCTTAACATTTCCCTAATTTGTATTCACCTAATAGATGATGCAAAGTTCGTGGTTAACAGCTGTTTTGAAGACTAAAATTTTCTTCTTCTAGCCTTAATTACCTTTATTGATTTTTAAAAAGAAAAATATCACTTTCTTCAATGAGATTCAAATGATCGTGGTATTTTAATTAGACGAGACAAAAGCTCAAATATGTCGACTAGGATTAGATATCATTTACAATAACTCTATGCAACCACCTCACAAACTAGTGAATATATATAGAAAAAAGTTACGTCCAGAATACTAGATGCATTGAGAATTGAAATGCGTCTTATCTCTATTAAATAAATCAATAATTTTAATGAATAAATAAATAATTTTTGTGAACAAATATTTTGGTATGGTTCGAATCCTGAAAGGAGCGAAATTTTCATCATATTTAAATAGATGTGCATGCTCATCAAGTTTATTGATTTATTCAAAGAATTTATTGATTTTGTTCATTATTCTCAATTTTGAACACATTTAGCATTTTCAATAGCAGTAAAATTGTTATTTTTCGTGAGATCGTGAGAATAATAAATAAGGCAATATATAGTATTTTGAATAAGACGGTATAATAACGATATTAAAAAAATTAGTACAATTTTTCGCTCCCTTCAGGATTCGAATCCAGAATAAAAAATTATCTTTCAGATAAATATCAGTCATTGAATACATTAAATCAACACTTACAAATCAATCTAAAATCTCACCACATATAGGGGATCTCACTGAAACGTTCCCCTACATATATAATTAAATTTTTAAATAATAAAAAAAATTTAATTATTTTATTTAATTATTACATTGTAGCTACTCCCTCCGTCCCCAAAATAAGTTCCTCTTTGGGGACGGCACGAGTTTTAAGGAAAAATGGTAAAGTGTATTGATAGTGGAGAAAAAATGTTATAATTAGTATTGGGAGTAGTGAAAATGTGAAAAAGTGTTATAATTAGTATTGAGAGTGGTGAAAAAGTGAAAAGTAAAAATAAATAAAGTATTATTAGTGGTGGGGTAGTTGTCCAAAAATAGAAAGAAAGAAAGAGAAACTTATTTGGGGGACGTCCCAAAAAAGAAAAAGATGAACTTACTTCAGGTACGGAGGGAGTATTTTTTAGTGACAATTTTTTATTTTATTTTATTTTTAAAAATAAAAAATGCAAAAAAATTAATTACAGCATGAACAATATAATAAAATAATTAAATATTTTTATACTTAAAAATATAAATCAAATAAATCAATTTTTTTTCTTATTTAACTAGTTTGTAGATAATCATACTTGGGCTATTTAGCATGACTCTTACTCCCTCCGTCCACAATTTAATGCCCTGTTTGGCTTTCAAAAACTGTCCATAAATTAATGCCCTGTTTTGCTTTTTGTACCCTTTTACTCTCCTACTTTTTCTATATTTACTACCCTTTGCCACTAATGGACCCACCTTCAAACACCTTTTTCACTTTTATATTCTATATTTACTACACTTTATCACTTTATCACTTTAGTCAACTACTTTATCACTTTAGTCAACTACCCTTATATTTCATCCACATCACCTTTTTCAGCTTTCTTAGTCTCCGTGCCAGGACCCAAGTAGGGCATTAATTTGTGGACGGAGGGAGTATCATTTATTAGGGGGCAGACAACCCTTCAATCATTTTCTTTTATTCTTTTTCACTATTATTTTATTTTATTTTTTGAAACTCGCCTCAATTATTAAGCGGTGCTTTCTAATGTGCGCCGAGGATGAGCCCATCATTACTGGCGCAGGATTCGGGAAGCTTTGAACGTCGATAATTATTTCGCATGTTTTCGCATTTGTCCTTAAAGTGCGTTCTCTTTGTAATTTTATCATAAAATAAGAAACAAATTCTTTTTTCTTTTTGAATCCCTTTTATTTTCTTCACGTTTTATGTAAAATAATTACCTTTTTTTCCCCCTTCATTTTCACTTTGAAAATGAATAATAGTATTATGCCTTATTAGTGTGCTGATGCTGTATCTTCTTGAAGTGAAAATAAGAAAAAAAATTATGAAATTCTTTTTATAGAAAATGAGAAAAAACAAATAAAAATTGAAAAAAATATATGGTCCTAATATTTAATTAAATGGAAGCATAAATGAGGTGTATTAATGTCGTTTATATTTACGGTGCTTATTCCATGAAGTCTCTTGTCTTTCTTTAGTGTGCATCATCTAAGTGTCAACAATACTAAATTAATAATTTGTACAAATATCCGAGTTAGTTATAAATTATGATATAGAAAAAAAATAGTCAATGTACATGCATCAAACAAAACAAACAATAATAATTTTGTAAAGAAAAAGGAGAGAACTATTATATGATCAATCAAAACATTAATAATTTTGTTAAGGAAATAGATAGAAAAATTTCTATGACATAAACATGTTCTTAAATTAATGTATTTCCAACACTTGTTAAGCTATTAAAAAAATGTATTTTTTTTAACCTCAAATAAAGCTATTTTTAAAATTAAAATAAAAAATATATGTTGCCATCTCTTGCTGCGTCACCATTAGGCCATTCCTACCTCATTCTGTTTCGATTTTCAAAAGGTTGCATTTAATGTGTCACCTATCTCAATTATATAATAGAATAATAGAACACTAATAAGAATATTACTCAGATAAGTAAATTTCCTGCAATCACCTATTTAGGAAACGTTTTAATTTGAGTGAGAAATCGTGAGTGATAAAATAATGTATTTCAATTAAGCGTTTGATTTATGTCATTGAATTTGTGATTAGTAATTTAACCCACGTCTAATTATTTAATTATTTATTACTTTAAAGTTGGATAAGCCTTTTAATAATTTATTTAATCCTATTAATCTTATATATTTCATCTACTAAATTAAACGTCTCTTTAATGTACCGTGAATAAAGTGTAAAACGGTTTACCAACTTTTTATTCGAAAATACATTCCAACCTTTTAAGATTAAATAGAGACACGCTTTCTACGTGATTATAAAATAATTGTTTAAATACTGAAATATGAACACATATTTAAGACATTAGCAAACAATTTACTAAATAATTAGAAGGAGGAGAACATGCAAGGATTAATTTTCTAAAGGGATATTTAGTTTGGTGATAAAATTGTGATAAATTGAAAGTTTATGTATTGTCATATCAAAATTAAAATTTATATGCTTTTTAAATGAATATGCAATCTCAATTTTTAATTTATGTTATATATATATATATATATATATATATATAAATAACTAATCACCAACTTTATTTTTAAGGAACATTTACTTTGCATGATTGATAAGATACATAATTGAGTATTGTTATCATTAATAATAAGATTTCTCCAAAATATCAAATCAGACAAAACTTGTCTAATAAAATAAAATAAATCAGACAAAATCAATTTAAATGATAAAAATAATTAAGGAATTTGAGACATCACAAAATTTTACAACATTAAAATAAATAAAAATTTAATTTTACTATTTTGATCTATTAAAACTAACCCTTCACATGAAGGCTCTCATAACAAGAAAATTTTGTACAACAAGTGACTGCGTAAATTCCATCTCTCATGATACTCTATATATATATATATATATATATATATATATATATATATATATTGAGAATGACACTATATTTTTATTCGTCGTGTAAAGATTTTATTTTTTTTATGCTCATTTTTATCAATATTTTATGCTAATTTCTATCAATATTTTCTTTTCATGCTCATTTTTCCGACTTTAAGTGATGGCGACGACTGTATTTAAGACTCAAATATTAAATAGTTAGATGGTTGTATTTGTTTGGTATGATGCTAGTGCCCTTATTCTAAGATATTTAGATTTAGCTTCACGTAATAATCACAATAATCATCTCTAATAAAAAGTAATTACGCCACTAATCCCACTACTCCCCCTTTCCTGCTCCTGCTTCCTCAACTTCTTCCATCCTCATTAATCAACAAAAAAATTAAATAAAATAAACACACACACACACAGACACAACCGCCAGATTTTGCAGGCAATTTTGCTCAAGAAAATTAAGCACGACATTCTAGAGCTTCACTGTCGAACTCCAACACTTTGTTGAATGCGGCTGTCTTTGTAAATCGCAGTCTTTCATCTCTCTCTGTGAAATCAAGCCTCCCTTTGAATCCAAGTCTTCCTCTTCGCCGCTGTCAGTTGCTGATTCTGATTCCAGATTTGTTGTGCAGCTCGCTTTCTTTTATTTCTTTATTTCTTTTCTCTCCGCGTAGAATAAAGAGAGAATCTTGGTTTCTTCTTATATTCTGTTTTTTCTTTCTTTCTTTAAATTCTTTGTTGATAAACCAGTTGAGCGCCCACATTTGGGCTGGCTTCAGCTACTCTAGCTCCATATTCTTTTTGGGTTTTTTTTACACTGGTTTTTTGGATTGCCTCTGCAAGAACACAAGTGTGTGTGTGTGTGTGTGTGTGTATGATTCAGCTTGAAAGATGAGATGGTTTACTTCATTTGGAGCTCTTTTATTAAGTTTAGGACTCTTTCTGGCAGACTGCGCCACATTCCCCCAAAATGAAGGTAAAATAGCTTCTCATTTGATACTCAGAGATCTTGATTCTTGATTGAATTGCTCTTGAATTACTATGTATGGTAATTGACTGGTAGTTATTCAATTACTGTTTGATTTTATTGAAATGTGGGATACTTTTAATGATTTTGTATTGCTAGATCTTGGGTTGTACTTGTTCATAGATAATAGTCTAATGCTATGTAAGACTGTGGTTTTGCAGCTGAATAATTTAGGTGCAGATTTTATGTGTTGGTTTTGTCTTACATTGGAATTGTGGGTTATATTATGTTCAGTTGAAGCTTTAAATTCCTTCAAGAGGGAGATTTTGGAGGATCCCTCGCATGTGTTGTCGAATTGGAATTTTCTCGACTCCGATCCTTGTGGTTGGCCTTTCATTGCTTGCTCTGTGGCTGGAGATCATGTCACAAAGCTGTAAGATCTTCTGCCAGTGTGTGTTAGTAGAGAGCAAAAGATTCTGCATAATGTTGGTATAAATAATTATAGGAAACAAGTTTAATGTGCATAACTTGACATTTATGATGCTACTCGAGCTTGCAGTAATGTGTCTGGAAAGTCTTTGAAGGGGTTTATTGCACCAGACTTGTACCAGCTCTCGGGTTTGCAAGAACTGTAAGCTCTTGTCTTCTCAAATGAGCAAGATTAGTTATTGTGGCTCCATATATGAGGCTCATTTTATGTATGTGGAGCAGAATTTTGCATGGCAATTTGTTGATTGGTACAATTCCTAAGGAAATAGGCATGCTGAAAAACCTCAAGGTTTTGGACTTGGGTTCGAATCAGCTAACAGGAGCAATCCCTCCCGAGATTGGGAACTTAAGCAGCATTGTGACAATGTTAGTGAAATATGACTTGCCTTTACTTTTCCTCAGTTGCTTGGCCTTTACTTTTCTCTTAGCATTGGTTGTCTTCGGTTTTCTTACAGAAATCTTCAATCCAATGGGTTGACGGGAAAGTTGCCTCCTGAACTTGGGAACTTGGATTATCTTGAGGAGCTTCGACTGGATAGGAATAAGCTTATTGGCACTCTGCCTGCTAATGGTTCAGATACTACCTCAGATACACGTGGAATGTAATAATAAAGCTCTTTTTTTATGTGTTTGTCACTAACTTTCCTTGCAATACCAGGTTACAATGATCATATGAATTAAGGCTTGTCTGTGTTTATTATCTATAGTCTACACTATTCTGTGGCAATCTCGTTTCATTGAGAGATGAAAGTTTAAAGTATCAACTTCCTAGGTATTAGTTAATTTAAGTATGATTAACCTCTAGGGTTTTAGCATCATGCAAATTCTTCTTTAAACTATACTTGCTCAACTCGTTTCTGATGTTGGGAGAATGATGCCCTAACCAATAACTTATGTCCCGATTTAGTAGCTTGTGCGGGGTTGATGTCCTATATGGTTGGTTCACTGTGTTTACTTCCAATAGTGTTCTGTCTCTGATAACTTGTTGTGTTGAAACTCGAAACATATAAATGTTGGTTATTTCAGCTAACACTTTACCTAACTTGTGTCTGGATATGTCCCTTGATGCAATCACATTAGATATGCTTCAAACAGCGAGCCCACTGGATTTTGTCGAACCTCCCGACTAAAAGTGGCTGACTTTTCATTCAATTTTTTGGTCGGAGTCATTCCTAAATGCTTGGGATATCTTCCTAGGTATAGCAGCTACTTTTTTGCCTTTCTCTTCATCTATTATTTCTTTACTTTTTGTTCAATGTTCTTATCAATCTTTCTCTTTTTTCTGATTGTAGGACAAGTTTCCAGGGCAATTGCCTTCAAGACAAAGATGCGAAGCAGCGATCGGCTGCATTATGTGGTAGGTAACTAAGCACATGGTGTACTGGTAGATGGAATGCGTAAATTATATCTTATTTTCGTTGGTTCTATTGCACAACAATGGCTAAAAGCAGGGGTGGATGCAGGAATTTAATTTGAGAGGGGAGGGGGGCTTAGTCGCTTACTATTGTGTGATGAGCGACACTTTCATGAATGAAAGAAACAATGAAGGAGGACGGATCATCGCCAATATTTTTATATTTATTTCTCTTTTTTATAGACATGTTAAGTCATTTTATTAACATATTTGATTTTCTTTATATCTTTCTTAAAAACCGATGTTTTCTTGTAAGATATTTCTCCATACTCTAGCCGCGACGAGGGCCGTAGAGTAAATTTCCAATGAATCACGCAACAAATGTAAAAAACCAAAAAAGAATGTTGTGGGGAAGCCGAGGCTCCCCAACAGTGTGTGTGTGTGTCTTCCCCTGGTTAAAAGCTTAGACAAGAGACAACTACCTTTTTCTTCCTTGCTTACTAGAGCTTATGTTACGTATTTTGTTTCACTTGGTTTTCAGTGATTTGCCACTTAAATCCTGCAAAGAAATGATGAAAATCTGGAATTTGTTGCAACTAACATAATGTTCTGTAATGACTATTTCTACAGCAGGTGGTGCGCCACCCACGAAAGGCCATTCAGTTAACCCGAAGCACATGCCTATTGCAGAAGAAGCGAAGGGTCGAGCTAATGCATCGAAACCTTTGTGGCTCTTGGCTCTTGAAATCGGAACCGGAACTATAGTAGGTGTGCTCTTCGTGATTGCTCTTTTCACGGCCTCCCAGAAGTGGAAGAGACGACACTCTGTCATGATCCCGTGGAAGAAGTCTTCGAGTGCTAAAGACGACATTTCAATTTATATCGGTTCGTTTCTGCAAACCTGACTTACAGCAATCGAAATTTTATTCCCTCAGTGACCAATAAGAGAAGTGGTAGCTTATGACAAATTTTCTTTATCGACTATCGAGCTTCTATGCTCTGCTGTGTGGCCTAACAAGAGGCTTATGCAGATTCTGAAGTACTGAAGGATGTAGTGAGGTATAGGAGACAGGAACTCGAAATAGCCTGTGAAGATTTCAGCAACATCATCGGCTCGTCTCCGGATAGCTTAGTATATAAAGGAACCATGAAAGGCGGGCCGGAGATCGCCGTAATATCCCTTTGCATTAAAGAGGAGCAGTGGTCAGGCTACCTTGAGCTTTATTTTCAGAAAGAGGTTCTGCTCTTTTTTAAGTAAAATTTGCTTAGGGCTCTTGCAATATTTTTGAATCTATAAGCCTTTCTTGCTTCAAATATGCTTAAAGAAAAATATTACGTGATTCAGGTGGCCGGCTTGGCAAGATTAAATCATGAGAATGTGGGGAAATTGCTCGGCTATTGCACGGAAAGCAAGCCATTTACAAGGATGCTGGTTTTCGACTATGCATCGAACGGAACGCTCTATGAGCACCTTCATTGTATGTAATCTTTCCTTGTTTTCATTTTACCGTTTGGAACTTCATCATGTTATAGTTATAACAGCTGAAAATTGGATTCTTTCTGATTAAGTGTAGATGGAGAAGCATGCCAATTCTCATGGACTCGGCGCATGAGAATTCTTATCGGGATTGCCCGGGGTTTGAAGTATCTTCACGCCGAACTCAATCCACCATTTACAATATCTGAGCTGAATTCTAGTTCCATCTATCTAACTGATGATTTTTCTCCCAAGGTAAGGCAAGATAACTTGTCAATCCCATAATAAGGGTTAATTATAATTTGTGTCCCCAATTTCTATTGTTTTTTTTTAAATGTCTCCGATATTCAATATAAAATTGCAGAAAAAATCCTAAACCTGGGAATCCGTCTATGAATCTTGACTCACTAGTCACTAGTCATTATCTGTCGCCGGATTTTGTTGGGTGGGACATAAACCATAAAAATACAAAGTTCTTAGTAAATACTCTCGTCTTCTTCTGCAGCTGGTTGATTTTGAGTGCTGGAAGGCAGTTGTTTCGAGATCTGAGAAAAGCTCGGGCACCATCAGCAACGAAGGTGCAGTTTGCATTCTCCCGAAGAATTTGGAAGGGCGTCATCTTGATATCCAGGGAAACATATATGCATTCGGGATTCTGTTACTTGAAATTGTGAGCGGGAGACCTCCGTATTGTGAAGATAAAGGATGCTTGGTGGATTGGGTACAACACTCTCGACTCATCTCACTTGAAATTTCGCCATCTCAACTGTTTTAACGGAACCTTGCACCTTTATCGCAGGCTAAGGAGTATCTGGATTTGCCAGAGGTTATTTCTTATGTCGTGGATCCCGAGCTGAAGCATTTCAGATACGAGGATCTGAAAGTGGTGTGCGACGTTGTGAACCTGTGCATCCGTCCCAACACCAGCACGAGGACGTCCATGCTGGAGCTGTGCACCATGTTGGAGAGTGGCATCGACACATCTGTGCCTGCGGAGATGAAAGCGTCGTCTCTGGCTTGGGCTGAGCTCGCGCTTTCTTCATAGTGAGTCTTGCCCATACTGTAAATCCGAATTCTTCTTTGCGCTTTTTTGGGTTGCTGCAAATCTCCTTGAGGTGCCTGAGTTCTTGTAAATGCTTCATAGTTCTTTTTTTTTGGATATCATTAGGTAGGCCAAAAGTTTTTGCTTCGCTGTGACTCTTTGATGTTTCTTTTTTTTTTTTGAATTCTCTTTGATGTTTCTTGGTGTTGTGTGTTTTTAAGCTGAGATTTTGACCTTCAAAGAAGAAGAAAAAAGCTGAGATTTTGTTGGTTGTATTAAACTTTCGCCTTCTCTCTCTGAAAGATCATGATTTTGAGAGAGAGTGTGCAATCTGTGCATTTTGGTGCACCATGAATCTATTTAAAAACCTATTTTTAAAAAAAAGAAAAAAAGAAGAAGAAGAAACAAGTTCACTAGTTGTCGATCAGATGAGAAATTACTCTTTTGCAACAGATTCTGCGCTAAAAGAGCGTAGAATTTGCACTCCATTTCCTGTCTTGGTTTATCCATAAGTTTATCGTGTTCCATCGTGTTTTACTATTAAAACAAAAATTTGGGTGCAACATGTTGCAACATGATCGATCCGTGGTATGAAGCTTGATCCGGACTCTTTACACCATTATGTATTTATGTTGCATGGTGCCAACATGTTGCACCTAAGATCACCTCTACTATCAATTTCATTATTTCAAATTGCTTATTCTAAAAATAAAAAATATTACTATATTTAAACCCTAATTAATATTTAGTGTTAATATATAAGAATACCCACTTTCATATAGTAAAAATAAATTTTACCCACTCAAATAAAAACATAAAAAAATACCCACTTTTTGTGTTAAAGGACTAAATTGCCCTTCTATATAAATGGGCAAACCCTAGCCTTCTCTCATTCTCTCATTTTTTTTTCTCTCTCTTCTCTCTCTGCACGCTCTCTTCTCTCTCTCTCTCTCTCTCTCTCTCTCTCTCTCTCTCTCTTCTCGATCTGGAGCTTGCTGAGGCCGAGGACTGCGGCGGCGATCGGCTTCCTCCGCTGCTCCAGGCTGTCCTCCTCCCCGATCAGCGTCGGCGGACGGCGGAGCACCGCCGGATCGAAGTTGAAGCTGGTCAGCGTCGACGACCTTCCGGTCGAGGAACGGCGGCGTGACGGGGCCGGCTGCTTCATATTTTATAAAATTCTCACTCTCTCCTCTCTGTCTCTCTCTCTCGCTCCCCCTTTCTTTCTCTTATTCGGCCAGTAGCTGCACGGCGAGCTGGAGTACGACGGTGGCGGAAGGTGCTGCGCCAGACGTAGATCTCGCAGCGGTCGAGGGCGGAGACCAATGGCAGCGCCGTCGAGGATGTTGCAGGTGATGTGGTGCACTGCCGGAGTTTGGGTGAGGAATTCATCGCCGGAGTTTGGCCTTTTCTTCTCGAGATGCAGATTTGATGCTATCAGAATTGAATTTAGATTTTGAACCAGAGTTTGTTGCCATTTTTCTTGCATTTGTGTGAACGAATTCGCTTATGTTGGAATTTAGGCTAAATTTGAAGCTATCCCCTCTTCTTCTTTCAATTTTCTCCAATCAATTGGTGAGTCCGAAATTGAATAGCAGATTCGATTATATGCCATTTAGAAGAGAAATTTGAGGAAAAGTTTAATTCAATTTGAATTTAATCGGAAAAAATATAAGTAACGAAGAAATTGATGAAAATCGCGCAATTTTGTACAATTGTTCTTGAATTCACAACTGAATTATCGACGTTGGTTGTGAATTCACAATTGAAATAATGTTGATTGTGAATTCAAGTTTTATTGGTTGTGAATTCACAACTTGAAAAAATGTTGGTTGTGAATTTAAGTTTTATTGGTTGTGAATTCACAATTTGAAATAGCGTGGGTTGTGAATTCACGCGAATTCACAACTAACACTATTTATAGTTGTGAATTCAAACTTTAAAACTTGAATTCACAACCAATACTTGTTATTCAGATGTGAATTCGAGTTTTAAAGCTTGAATTCACAACCAAAATTTATTTTGGTTGTGAATTCACTGGTTGTGAATTCGTGGGTATTTGTAAAAATTTTATATATAAGGGTAAAATGGTAAATGTGGATATATTTTTTAAGTTTTTATATTAGTGGGTAAAATTTATTTTTACTATATAAAAGTGGCTATTTTCAAAATCCACTCTAATATTTATCTCTAAAAATTAAATTGGAATTTAGAAATATATATATACACAAATACTCTTGTGCAACCGGTTGCACCGTACAACTGGTTTCATGTGCATAAATATATACACAAATATATATATATATATATATATATATATATATATATATATATATATATATAGGCAAAGGTTCAATGAATAAGGCATATATGTAAAAAAGAAAAAAGAAGTGATCTTGGCCCTCCATATTGATTAATCCGTTGGTTAATATTAATTATCCAATTTTGCTGCCTATATTTTAATTAGAGGATATGATTGTAATTTACATATATATTATGTACGGTTTCTTTCCAGAGTTATGCGTTAGTTTCAGTTTTATCATATCCCTTAATCTTAGCAACAAATTGTGGAAGTAGATTTCATTAGAGATTTCGTCGAATCAGACTTTGCCCTACTGCTTCATCGAATCAATCTCACATGTTCGTCGCCGTTCGTCGAAATTGATCCCTACTGCTTCGTCGAAATTGATCCCTACTGAAAGTTCAAGATATGAGATAATCAATATATATAAGTTCATAAAATTTAATACTATAAAGTTCGACAAATATTTATCGAACTCAAATTCAAAAAATGAGTTCAACATATTTAAATTTGTGATTAATTATGTTTATCATTAGAATACGTTGTGTGTAAGTTCATTATAATTTTGAAGATGTTCATTAGAATACGTAGTGTAAGTTCATTACAATTTTGAAGATGTTCATTATAATATAAGTTCAGTTAGCACTTCACATTCACCTGCAAAATATTAAGTTTTTACGTCACCAATATAAAACTTGGATATTCAAAATAACTATTTATATTTCAGTCTCGTCGAACCTAGTTCATATTTTGTTGAACTTATCCATTATTGTAATGAACTTTAATGGGTTTTTATTCAACTTATTTAATAGTGTAATGACTAATCGAATAGGAGCTTAAGTGGGCTCCCTTCGCTGGCTCATTTCTGCGCCGACTGGCCACTAGGCCGTGAGCCGTCAACACGTAGCCGTTCCTTCATCTTCAGGCTACCACTATCACGAATCGAAAAGCCGAAATACTCTCTCCATCTCTCCAACCAACGGCCGCCACATCCTTCGGCAACCAACGCCGTATTCCTGATGTAGCAACCGGCCGATTTACGGCCTCCGTTTCTCTCTCTCCCTACTATAACAGAGAGCCGAGAAACCACTATCGTGTAGTTAATTCTTCCACGCACACAGATGGCTAAGCCGAGAGCCTCCATGGCCGAACACCATCGCAAAACGACGACCGGAAAACCACTCGGCGAGCAACATTTTTCATTTAAGAATTAAATCAAAAAATTGCCTTCTTCTTTAGATTGATCCATGAAGTTTTCCGCCGAATATTGAATTGATTGTCGAACAACATATGACGATGAAGCCAAAATGTCATAGCACAAAAAAAATCGTAAAATTTGTCATTTAACAATTAAGGCAAAAAGTTACCTTCTTCTTCCTTTTGATCCATGGAGTATTTCGACAAACGGAAGCAGAATTCGTTGAAATATCTAATGAGATATTCTTCTACAATTTGTTGCTAAAAATGAGGGATATGATAATTAATTAATCTTACCTTAAACATGATTTGCAAGAGTGACCAATATGTCCTTTTCGAATTTTTAAATAATTTACTGCAATATATATATATATATATATATATATATATATATATATCAATCAAAAAGCAATAATTAATAAAATATGCAGCATTGGATCAGTTGGAATCAATGAACAAGATTTATTATTTCTTCTTAATCTAAGGGATTCTTTTTCATTGAATTGGACCATATATATATATATATATATATATATATATATATATATATATATCTAATTTTGGATTAATTACACTTAATAATCAATTATAAATTAAAAAATAGAAGAAGAAATATAAAGAATTAATTGTAACTTATAATTGAATAGTGAATCTTAATTAATTATCTTAAAATTATAGTCAAATATAATTGTAGAGGATAAAATCTACAATTGAAGATGACGTCTGGACGTCCGGATTGATCGGGCACTAGCAACCTATCAACACAAGAACACGTAAGAGCCCTAGGTTGAGCACCGGGAGGGGGTGTCGACCGTAGAGCCTCTGACACTCAAGTCAGTAACGGAATAGCGAAGTGAAATAAAGAACATGATGAAATAAGAGAGGAAAACAGGCTGGAATGCGTGGTTATTCCAGGCTGTAAGCGGTGTCGGAGGGTGGAAACGGTAACGGTGTGTTGTGATAATGAAATATGGGAGGCGGAGATAGGCCAAGTTGGCTGTTTCCGACTTGGAAAAGCAATTAGCGTGGTGGTGGAATAGAGAGAATTTAAGGAATAGATAGCAAGTAAGATTTTTTCGTATCCCTTTAAACATTTAGTCTGAATGTTTATATAGGAGACGTCCGGCCGCTAGGGTTTCTACAGTCTGGCCTCGTCAAAACCCTCATCTCCCAGGTTGTTGCGCTTTGGACGGGATCATGAAGATTTACCCTCTAATTGCATCAGCTTGGTGGGAGACTCCTTTTAGGGTTTGACGGCTTGGTCTTATAACTTCGTCAATCCAGGTTGGCAATAACGTTTGGGCCGAATGCGATATATCTCGCTTGGCTGTTGTTTTAAGTCGATCTATAACCATTCGGGTTAGATGGATTGATTCGTTTGACTAGTTGGGCTTTTTAAGATCGCGCCAAGCTGACAAATTAGCTTGATGGGCTTAGGCCGGGTCCGAATTATTCAACCTGACTGTTTAGGCAATTGGACCTAAAGTGGATAGTCGACTTGGGTCTGTCCAGGTTGGTCTTGTGATAAGTATAACTTGACTTATCGGGCTGGACGACAAATTTTCTTAAGTAATTAGGCTAACCTTGTTATCGATCCAAGTTGGTTTGAAGTTTGTTGAGCTTGACTGATCGAGTTGTTCGGCTTACTAGTCCAGCTTGAAATGTTAATTGGCCTGAACCAAATTGACGAATTTTGTCTACTATAATAATAAATTAAAATTGAAGAAAGAATTAAAGAAATAATTAAAACTATATAAAATAAAATTGTGAGACAGAAGGGGGACATAAGATTTCATGTGCTATTTTATTTTAGCACTAAAAAAGAATATTAGTATTTTTTAAACTTGATACCGCAATATAAAAACTTTAATACAAAAAATAATCCTAGACCAATGCATTCATCTAAGACAAACACTTCAATGTGCTCGGCCTCACAATGCGCGTTGCTTCGAGTCGATCTGGACTCGATCCAAATACCAACTCTTGATCTGTATTGAGTTAGATTTTATCCAAATCTTAATACATTCTAGGGCAAAGGTGCGGATTCACCCCTGAACTAGACACCCCTAGATTTTTGACCCCCCTATACTCGACCTTGTTGCAAAAACCTCCCCCAAAGTCAGGAACAAATGGGCATTTAAATCCTCGCGTTTAACGGCTGTTAACGCCGTTTCCTTTAATTTTTTTAGTGGGTCCCACATTAAACAAATCAACTACCCTCCCCTCTCCCCTCCCTCTTCCTCCGACGACCACCACCACCACCTCCATTCCGCCAACAACCTCCTATCATCCGCCTTCTACGGCAACGCCGCCGCCTGGGAGAAGCAGGTTCGCCTTCATTTGTTGAAAGATATCAATGTCAGCACACTCGATTAAGAGAAATACACGCATTTTTTTTATAATTTCTGACACCTTCAACTCCCCAACTACGTAGTATTTATGCACTTTGAAATTCAACAAAGTACTCAACTAAGCAGCATTTAGGAACTCTAGCACTAAATCAGGTAAATGAGAGACTTCTGTTGTGACGGAATAGGATTACGGAGCACAATAAAACAAAATACGTAAAAAGACACAGATTTATGTGGTTCACTGATGCGTCTTCGACTTTTTGGGCCATTTGGCCCTATTTTTCTCTTTATTGGTGTCAGTACAGGTCTGTCCAGGGGGAAAACGAAGTTGTGGAGGAAGGAAGGTCAGTGGAGTGGAAACGGAGAAAATGCGGTCAGAATGGGCATTACCAAGCCCAGATTGCTATGTCATGTTTACCAGCATGGAGCTTCGGCCAACAAGTACCTCCCCAGTCTAACTTGGGGCATGGGAACCTGAAGCAACCCACCTGGTATGAATCTCACCGAAGGAAGCAATCCGTCTGATCGCTACCATGAAAAGCAGACAGCCTATGACAAGAAAGAAAAGTGAATCTCGGAGATTTTGAGAAAGCAAGAGGAAGCAAGAGGAAGGGGCTGGAAGGATCTGAAGAATGAGAAAGGTTGACTAAGCTTGCAGCTGGAAGCCATCTTCAATCGGATCAATCAAAGATTGAGCTAAAAAAGGAAAGAAGATTCCGACGAAGATTTGAGACTGGCGCAGCTAGGGTTAGACCTCAACCATTCGGCAATATAAAAGATTGATGATGTGCAGCGTGCACGAGCTCTTGGCACTTTTTGAACTCCTGTTTTACTTTAGTTATTACTTTAATTCGCCGTGTGTGGCATCAAAAACAATTTATGTTTCAGTACTATTTCCCTATTTTCGATTGTGTTTTTGCATTCGAACAAGATTGAAGGCTCGAAGCCTTAGGTATTATTCTATCTATTTAAGTATTTCCTTTTGTTCCATGATGTGTTTAATTCATTTCGTATTTATGAATTCTGTTATGTGTGAGTAATTCCTTAGGTGAGGTTTTAAGGGAGGAAATAATTGTTGTTAACATGTAAACATTCGTGAGGCATTTGTTCTTTCGGTTGAATCTCGTGGTTCCGGAAGGATCTGTTCGAAACCATGGGCAGTAGGGGTCTAACGGGTGATCTCCGTTCGGTAAAACGCTGTCCGTGTGAAGCAAAGGCCAGGGTGTACCAAGGTACAACAACCGGTATGCCCAAGACCGAGTAGCTGAGCAGCGTCAACAAAAGGCGTTGTAGATCCGGAAGGTGGGGAAAGGATTGATGGGATACACTGTCCCTCCTCAGTCTTGGGCTTCTCTAGAGACTATCCATCAACTGTGACGAGGCATAAAGCCATGGTTATCAAACGAGGAAAGCAATCTCAGCGCCGTAGCATGTCTATGACTGGTCGGCTGACAAAGCCGGAAATGGTTGTGTCCAGGAGGCATGTGTCACTCAAAGTGCGGAGTTGGGGACCTCGGGAGAGAAGGTTGGTGAGGGTCATACTTGGTGAGTAACGGGTATGACTACCATCTAAGGAGAAGTGAAGCACTGCCTTGTGACTGGGGAATGTGTGACCTTCGTACCAAGTGACCACAATGGGATCAACCATCCTATATGTGAAGTATAACCCCTTGAAACGCCCCAATGTATTTGGGCCACGCCTTGGGTTTATATGGATCATGGACGGATTATCAGTATGCCTATGACCGAAACGAATGTTAACAACAGTTATGACCTAACCGAATAACCTCACCCCTTTTTATTATTGATCTTGTTAATTTCTTGTGCAGAGTATACAGATTGAGAATTGTGACACCTCAGTTTGTCGTTGGAGAACAAAGTGGTTCCTCACTCCCTGTGGGATTCGACCCTACACTTACCACTAAGACTGAGTTCTTGTTGTGAGACGTAGGAGCGTGTATTGTCTGTACTAGGCATACACAAGTATTTTGCCCGCACCGCACGACGGGTGTGTGTCTAAATTGGCGCCGTTGCCGGGGAGTGACGCGCATCAATTTTGTTCTCTCCTCATTCCATTTTCCGCTACTGGTGTATGCGTGGAACTCGCAGAGCTGTAAGAGCATTGGTGTTTGATCCTGATATTGATCGTACAGAAAGACGACTGCGCGCAGGAGCACGAATAGCGAGACGCGAAGCTATGGCAGAGGCTGAACAGGCAGAAGCCGTACCGGAGCAGACCCTCAGACAGTTGGCATACCCAACTAATCTCAACCTGAGGCCGAACGGAATCACCTTACCCGCAAATCCGTTCGCACCTCGTCGGTATGCATGAAGCCCTCATTGCTTCAGATCCTACCGAAGTTCAATGGATACCAAGGAGATGACCCTCACACTCATCTCCAAGATTTTGAGATGACAATCATGCATCAATCCAATGATGAGCAGCAAGAGTATATCAAATTGATACTCTTCCCTTTTACCTTGGTGGACAACGCAAGAAGATGGCTGTATGACCTACCCGAAGGCAGTGTCACTACATGGGCACAACTGCAACAGGCCTTCTTGGAAGAATTCTTCCCTGCATCACGAGTGGAGCGGATGAGATGGGATATCCGCAGCATAAGGCAAGATGGGCTAGAATCCTTCTACGAATACTGGACAAGATTCAAGAGAATGTTAAGCAACTGTCCTCATCACCAAATCTCTCCAAAAGATCAGGTGAAGAGTTTTGTAAAGGGCATGCGGAGGAATGATCGCAGTTTGGTCCTAGCAGCCTGTAATGGATCGTTGATGAGTAAGACTCCGTTGGAGATCTTCCAACTGTTGGGAACCATGGCAGAAGAATCACGCGATGAAGGGCATGAAAGGAATCTGGAAAAACCAAGGAGAACTGAAGAGAAGGAGGAGATGTCCAAACTGGAGAAAACTATGGAGAAGAGCATGAACGAACTCAAGGAACTTTTGTCGGGCTTGACTATACCGAAGAAGATTCACCAGTGTGGCCTTTGCGATGCCACAGGACATCAATCTGAAAATTGTCCCAATTTTGGCGAAGATATTGTCGATGTCAATGCCATCGGAGGACATGATGGGAATCCACGGAAGTATGATCCTTATGCAAACACTTACAATCCAGGGTGGAGAGATCACCCTAACTTTCGATGGAAGCAAGATGGTCAGCCCCAACAGCAGAACAATATGGGCACACCGATACAACGTCCCCAGTATAATCAGAACCAGCATCAACAACAGTACCAGTTGGGACCACCTCAACACCACAACCAGAATCAACAACAACCCCCTTATCAACCACCACATCGGAGAGCACCTTGGGAAGAAGCCATTGAAAGCATGGCTAAGGAGAGCGAGAAATTTTGCAATGAAATTCATGCCGGAATGAACCAAACCAACCAGCAAATTAGTCACTTGACTAAAGCAGTGGCCAAACTGGAGGAGAACGCTGGTAAACTCCCAGCCATGGGAATCAACCCAGAGAACATGCCCAAGTTGTGCTAACTGAGTTTCCTGAGGGAGAGGAAAAGGAAGAAGAGTTGTTAGCAGAGGCTGAATTGCTTCGAGGAAATTGGAACAAGAATGGTAAAGGTCCAACTGATGAACAAGCTGGAGGTAGCAATCCAACCGACGCACCCTACCCAGGACGCCTGAGACAGAAAGCTAAAGAGAAGGAAGCAAGTGAAATGATGAAGATGTTTCAAAAGGTTGAATTGAGCATACCTCTACTCGATGCTATCAGGCAAATTCCAAAATATGCCAAATTCTTGAAAGACCTTTGTTCAAGAAAAGTCAAAATGGAGGAAGAAGTCCGATACGTGATTGGAGAAAGTGTTTCGGCGGTGATCCAACGGAAGCTACCCACGAAGCGAAAGGATCCAGGGATGTTCACCATTCCATGCAATATAGGAGGGACCAACATGGATAAGGCAATGATGGATCTGGGAGCCTCCATTAATGTGATGCCATTGGCTGTATACAAGAGATTGAATATTGGCGAGATGAGGAACATCCGTGTGGTCATACAGTTGGCTGACAGGTCCAACGCTTACCCTGAAGGAGTGGTGGAAGACGTACTGATCAAGGTTGGGGATTTGATTTTCCCAGCAGACTTCTATGTTCTGGACACCGGACCCGAAACAGGAGAGAATGCTATACTATTGGCAAGGCCATTCATGATGACCGCTGGAACTAAGATCGACATGAAAACCGGAATTTTGACATGTGAGTTCGATGGAGTCCAAGTGGAGTTCAACATCTATGAGACCATGAAGAGGAAACAAGCAATGGAAACTGTGGACATGATCGATGTGTTTGAACCCTTGGTACAAGAACAGGGAATCGCTTTCGATTCCAGGGATACCACGGAGAAAGTAATTCAGTATGGTCTGACTGATCGGGATGCAGAACATATGGAGGATGATGAGATGAAGGAAGCCATCATGGAGCTTTACTCTCTCCGAGAAAATACTTTGGAAGCCGAGGTGGAGGTAGATCAGAAGATCAAGGAATTAATTCAGGAGGTCTATCTAGCTGGAGGAACGGAGGCAAGCAAACCAGAGTTGTTGGCTCAGTATGGGCAGAACGAGAAGCTGTTGCCTTCAATCCAGAAGGCACCCGTTTTGGAGCTCAAGCAACTACCTAAGCTGATATAAAAGGCATCAGTCCCACGGAGTGCATGCATCACATTTACCTTGAGGAGGGAGCCAAACCCGTTCGAGATTCTCAAAGAAAGATGAACCCGGTCATGAAGGAAGTGGTATTGAAAGAAATTCTTAAGCTGTTGGAATTGGGAATCATCTATCCCATATCCGATAGCCAATGGGTGAGTCCAGTTCATGTCGTACCGAAGAAGTTGGGAATACAGGTTGTGGAGAATGATCAAGGCGAGCTTGTTCCCACTCGATTGCAAACAGAATGGAGAGTTTGCATTGACTACAGGAAGCTGAATGATGCGACCAGAAAGGACCACTTCCCATTACCCTTCATCGACCAAATGCTGGAAAGATTGGCTGGTAATGCCTATTACTGTTTTCTCGACGGATATTCTGGATACATGCAAATCTTTGTGGCACATGAAGACCAGGAGAAAACCACTTTCACCTGCATATTTGGAACATTTGCATACCGGAGAATGCCGTTCGGATTATGCAATGCACCGAGAACCTTTCAACGGTGTATGATGAGCATATTTTCTAATCTACTGGAGAATTGCATTGAAGTCTTCATGGACGACTTCACCGTATATGGTAGCTCTTTCGACACATGTTTGAAGCATCTAGAGCTTGTATTAAAAAGGTGTGTGGAGAAGAGCCTGGTCCTTAACTATGAAAAATACCATTTTATGGTAAGGGAAGGAATAGTGCTGGGGCACGTGATTTCGGAAAGGGGAATTGAAGTGGACAAGGCGAAAGTTGATTCCATCGCCAAATTGCCCTACCCGACAACAGTAAAGCACATACGGGCATTCCTTGGCCATGCAGGCTTCTACCGGTGATTTATCAAAGATTTCGCCAAGATTGCCCAACCCATGACCAGACTTCTTCAACAAGATGTGCCGTTTGAGTTTGACGATGATTGTAAGGAGGCATTCATGATTTTGAGAAATAAGTTGGTGTCAGCCCCCATTATTCAACCTCCGTTTTGGGAATTACCGTTCGAGATCATGTGTGATGCCAGCAATCATGCCGTTGGAGCAGTACTGGGGTAGAAGAAAGGCAAAAAGAGTTGCGTGATCTACTACGCATCCAAAACACTGAATCCGGCACAATGCAGCTATACCACTACTGAGAAAGAACTCTTGGCAGTGGTGTTTACCATAGAGAAGTTTCGTTCCTACCTTTTGGGAACAAAGGCGGTGGTCTACACGGATCATGCTGCGTTGAAGTATTTGATGGCCAAGAAGGAATCCAAACCTCGACTCATCAGGTGGATATTACTGTTACAAGAGTTCAATATAGAAATAAGGGACAAGAAAGGAGGTGCAAACCTCATGGCGGATCACTTGAGCAGGTTGCAACTGGAAGAGGATGATGGTATGCCCATTACCGATACCTTTCCAGATGAGAAGTTATACTCCATGAGCACCCGAGAGGAAGAAGAAGAACTGTATGCTCTAACCAAGCAGGAGCCCTGGTATGCTGATATAGCTAATTATCTGATCACTAAAGAGTTTCCCCCAGGATTGACCAGGTTCGAACAAAGGAAGTTACTCATGCAAGCACGATTTTACTACTGGGAGGATCCATATCTTTGGAGGACTGGAGCAGATCAGGTCATACGGAGATGCATACCTGAGGATGAGCATGCCCAAATTTTGGACATGTGTCATGGAACAGCAAACAGTGGGCATTTTGGAGGAAAGTGCACGGCCCACAGAATTTTGGAGAGTGGGTTCTACTGGCCCACCATATTCGCGGATGCAAGAAAATGGGTACAGAGCTGCCCGAAGTGCCAGATGACTGGAGGTATTACCGCAAAAGATGAAATGCCACAAGTTCCAATCATGCCAGTCGAAATTTTTGACGTGTGGGGAATTGACTTTATGGGGCCTTTCCCAAAGTCAATGAACTATGAGTATATTCTGATGGCAATAGATTATGTATCAAAGTGGGTTGAAGCCAAGGCAACCGCAAGCAATGATGCTCATACCGTGGCAGGTTTCTTGAAGGAGCAAGTGTTCGGGAGGTATGGTATACCCAAAATCCTAATCAGTGATCAAGGGTCTCACTTCTGTAATGCCACTATCAGAGCATTAACCAAGAAGATGGGGGTGACACACAAGGTCACCACTGCATATCACCCCCAAGCAAATGGCCATGCCGAGATTTCCAATAGAGAGATAAAGAGCATCCTGGAAAAGGTGGTACACCCCAACCGTAAGGACTGGAGTAACCACTTGGGGGATGCGTTGTGGGCATACAGAACTGCTTTCAAGACACCCATTGGAATGTCCCCGTTCCGCTTACTTTATGGGAAAAGATGTCATTTGCCTGTGGAAATCGAACATAAGGCATACTGGGCAATCAAGCAAATTAACCTCAGTATGACCCTAGCTGGAGAAGCAAGAAAGTTGCAGCTGAGTGAGTTGGAAGAGCTTCGGTTGGAGGCTTACGACAATACGGTGCTCTATAAAGAGCGAACCAGGAGGATCCATGATGCCAAGATCAGGAAGAAGGAATTCTTGGTGGGACAAAAAGTTCTACTTTTTAATTCACGCTTCAAGATGATGGCTGGGAAACTTCGTTCAAAGTGGTCAGGACCATTCGTGATCAAAGAAATTTTCTCAAATGGAAGCATAGAAGTGTACGATCACAATGGAGTTGATACGTTCATGGTAAATGGGCATCGCCTAAAGCCCTATCATGAGCTTGCTGAAGTAGAAAGAGAGAAGGAGGAATGCCACCTTCTCGACCCTGAGTACGAGTAAAGAGTGAAGGAAAGTCGAGCTCAAGACGGGAAATAAGAGCGCTTGCTGGGAGGCAATCCAGTGTGGTTTCTTCGGTATGGTCTTTACCGAATTTTCTTTTCTTTTCTTTTAAGTTGTTTTGTTTTGTTTGGATGCACTAACCCTACAGGGAGACGGGCCAAGATGAATTTGGAAGGAGGCCCAGAGGAGAATCCGAGCCCACTTTGCGTTGCAAAGTGTGTAGGTGGAGAGTTGGGGGTTGGAATAATCTGGAAGAGGGCTTACAAAGAGGGATGACGTAAGCGTGTCAGCGGCAGGCGGCGATGTGACTGCAGCCCTTCGGTTTCCGCATAAATTTGAAATTCAAAATTTTGGCCATGATTTCTTTCCTTAAAAATTTCTTTTTTTTTTTCTGCCATAACCGCCATTCTTACCATCCTTAAAGCCTTAACCCACGATTTTTCTCCCACAAACCCTAACTTCCGAAAACTGCTACACCTTGATCTCCACTCGCTCCAAACCCTAAATTTCCATAACTACTGATCACCCTTCTTAAAGGCCAACCTTGCTCCCAAAATCCCCACAAAATCCAAAACTTCCGCGCAAAATTCTAAGTCTTTTGATCTCTGCAAATCACAATGGCAAAAACCAAAGGAGGAGCAGGCTCCGGAAGCACCCAACCACCGAAGAAGAAAAGCACCAAACCTCCACCTCCAAAGCGTACCACGAGGCGAACCACTTCGGAGGAGACCTCCACCAAAATCACCGAAGACCCTTTTCTGAAAATCCAGCCCGAGGACAGAGGGCGTGCTGAAGTCCTTCAACAAGAGGAACATGAAGTAGCAAGAACTACCGCCGAGTCAAAACAACCGGAAGAAGGGGAGCCCGAGCTCACCCCTCCTGTGAAGAAGTCAAAGAAGGCCCATGACACACACCCGTCGTGCGGTGCGGACAAAATACCTGTGTATGCCCAGTACAGACAATACACGCTCCTACTTCTCACAATAAGAACTTAGCCTTAGCGGTAAGTGTAGGGTCGAATCCCACAGGGAGTGAGGAACCACTTTGTTCTCCTACGACAAACTGAGGTGTCACAATTCTCAATCTGTATACTCTGCATAAGAAATAAACAAGATCAATAATAACAAAGGGGTGAGGTTATTCGGTTAGGTCATAACTGTTGTTAACATTCGTTTCGGTCATAGGCACACTGATGATCCGTCTACGATCCATACAAGCCCTAGGCGTGGCCCAAAGACATTGGGGTGTTTCAAGGGGTTATACTTCACATATCGGATGGTTGATCTCATTGTGGTCACTTGGTCCGAAGGTCACACAATCCCCGGTCACAAGGCAGTGCTTCACTTCTCCGTAGATAGTAGTCATACCCGTTACTCACCAAGTATGACCCTCACCAACCTTCTCTCCCGAGGTCCCCAACTCCACGCTTTTAGTGACACATGCCTCCTGGACTCAACTATTTCCGGCTTTGTCAGCCGACCAGTCATAGACATGCTACGGCGCCGAGATTGCTTTCCTCGTTTGATAACCATGGCTTTATGCCTCGTCACAGTCGATGGATAGTCTCTAGAGAAGCCCAAGACTGAGGAAGGGCAGTGTATCCCGTCAACCCTTTCCCCACCTTTTGGATCTACAACGCCTTTTGTTGACGCTGCTCAGCTACTCGGTCTTGGTCATACCGATTGTTGTACCTTGGTATACCCTGGCCTTTGCTTAACATGGACAGCGTTTTACCGAACGGAGATCGCCCGTTAGGCCCCTACTGCTCATGGTTTCGAACAGATCCTTCCGGAACTACGAGATTCAACCGAAAGAACAAGTGCCTCACGAATGTTTACATGTTAACAACAATTATTTCCACCCCTAAAACCTCACCAAGGGGATTACTCACACATAGCACAATTCATAAATGCAAAAGTGATTAAACACATGATAGAATGAAAAGAAATACTGGAATAGATAAAATAGTACCTAGGCTTCAAGCCTTCGAACTTGTTCAAAAGTAGAAAAACAACGGAATAGGGAAAAGCACGGAAATGTAAAATGTTTCGGATGCCACACACGGCGAACTTAAATGATAACTAAAGTAAAATGAGAGTTTCAAGGTGCCAAGAAGTTGTGCACGATGCACACCGTTAGTCTTTTATACTGCCGGATGGTAGAGGCCTAACCCTAGCTGCACCGGTTCCAAATCTTCGCCGAAATCTTCTTTCCTTAATTAGATCGATCTTTGATTGATCCTGATTGAAGATGGCGTCCAGCTGCAAGCTTAGTCAACCTTTGCCATTCCTTCGATCCTTCCAGTTTCTTCTTCTTTCTTCCACTTGTTTCTTCGAGATCTCCGAGATTGACCTTCCTTTTCTGGCTCTGGCTGTCTGCTTCTCCTGGTAACGATCAGACGGACTGCTCTTATCGGTGTGGCTCGTACCAGGTGGTTGCTCCAGGTTCCTATGCCCCAAGTTGAATTGGAGAGGTACTTGTTAGCCGAAGCTCCATGCTGGTAAACATGACTTAGCAATCTGGGCTCGGTAATGCCCATTCTGACCGCATTTCCTCCGTTTCTGCGCTACTGATCTTCCTTCCTCCACAACTTTGTTTTTCCCCCTGACAGACCTGTACTGACACAAATAAAGAGAAAAATAGGGCCAAATGGCCCAAAAGTCGAAGACGCATCACACCTACACGCTTAAAGCATACTTGCCCTCAAGTATGTAGGTGGATTCACGGAAGACACGGACGAAAAGGTTAAAAGAAAAGGAATAAAACAAAGAGACACGAAACTTGCACAGATTTCAGGATCAGATCATACCAACATGCATCATTCAGTTCAAACAGACCACAAACCAGAGTAATGATCATGCATAAAGTGTGATGGTAGTCTCTCTTTTCGCTCAAGCACCGGGTTAAGTGTTTACACTCATAATTTGCTGTGCTAGTTCCTCTAAGAGTTTGATTGAAGACTACAAGTTAAACACACTATAGTTCCTCTAAGAGTTTGATTGAAGACTACAAGTTAAACACACTAGTATGACTCATCAAAGGGTCTTTGTTGGGTTGTAATGGGGCATACGGAGCTAAGGTGAGGTATATATGATTCAGTGACTAATTTCAGTATCACCCTTACTCAGTATACACGTTCAGTACAGCTACAACCAACCCTTAATTTCCCGCTTTCAATGGGGTTCATTTTTCTTTGATTCTATTTGTGGGCAATCATTTTTATTCACCAATTTTTTTTTGTGCCCAGATTTCTTTCTTTCTTATAATTCCTTGTTCACCATTTCATTCACTTCATAAATTCTTCCTCCTAGATATAGCATTAACAAAGCTCAAGAAAGAATGAATTCGGCTCAAGTTGGCATACAAGGGATTATTTTTCACATTACGTATCAAAGAAAAATCTGGGGCCCTAAATCAAAGAATCGTGCCCAAATCACACAAGTCATGTACTAGCAAAAATGAGTCCTCAAACAAAGTCAAGATTTCCTAGTCACAGCAAATTCTCACCACAAACATGCATTTTTTTTTTTCAATTTGGTCCTGATCTCACCGGTGGGGTACTCTCAGTATCCTCACAGCTACCATCATGCATTTCATACTCAATCCACCAATTCATACCAAGACTGAAATCAGCATGCACAATCCTTCACCATCAAACAATGCAAGTAGACTCGACTCAAATACAGATTAAACAGACACTAAAACAAGAAAATCAAAAAGATAAAATAAAACCTAATCTACGAGTTCAGGGGAAAAAGACTTAGTCGTTTTGGTCGGAGGATCTTGCCTCCGCATTCAGCCGATCAATGATTGCTTTGAAGCCAGCATCCATAGCCTCCCTCAGGGTTGTGATCTCCGCGCTCAGCATCAGCAGCTCGTCTTTCACTTCCTTCATTTCTGCCAACAACATTATGCTCTCGCTGCTGAGAAGGCGGGATGCCTCTTGCTCTAGTGGCCTCCTCGGTTCGGGCCTAGCTGCTGCTGCTCCCTCAGGGTATACCAGACGGTATCTCCCACCTTCATCTGTCTCGACCACCCTCCAGCGCACGAACCTCCCTAAGTCCAGAAAGCAACTTTCGGCCAGGGCTGTATCTTCTGAGCTTTTTGCGTCGAACTTAATGAGCTTTTCTGCCAAGATGGTCACCAATGGGCCAGAGCGAGAGGAACTTGTTGGTATGGGTTACCCCATACTGAAATTGAAGCGCCACGGTGAGCCCGAAGTTCACCTTTTTCCTCTCCATCATGCACCACAACAGGAAGACTTCCTGTTGGGTGACCACATTGGAACCTTCCAGCCGGCCGTAGATATTGTAGGCCAGCCACCTGTGGCAGATCTGCAGGGCGGGGTCCCGGATCTCGTTTGATTTGCTGATGTTTTTGACATACTTGCTTCCGGTAGACAGCAGCGACCAGTAATGGTCAATCCGACTTCTCCACTCTGGTGCGGCTATGATTTCTGCTTGCTTGTACTCCTCATCGTAGACTTCTGTGGCTTCAATGACCCCCAGGTGGATGTTCAGCTCGTTGATCGAGAGCGGGAATATCCTACCTTGCATCTGGAATCGCAAGGTTCCTAGGGTCTCAATTGTGTAGTTTCCTTTGGGCTTGAACTCGACAGTTCCCATGAACTCCTCCGTTAACTTCTGGTATGCTTTAGGGTTCCACTCCAGTGCCTTCTTCCAACCAATCCCCTCAAAATAACCCTCTACTTTCTCCTTGATTCCCAAATCCTCCAAGGCTTCAGTAACTAGAAAGTACCAAGGGGTAATTTCTCTGTTTTGTAGTACGGCATACCGCTGGCTGTCTCTCGGTATGACCACTCCTGAAGTAGCGGTGCGTATCAGCCCTTTTTGCTTTGCAAGCTTCGGCCTTGCAGTAGTGGCTGTACTGGAGGTGGGTTTCTTTGGCGCCAAAACCTCCTCAGACCTGGAGCTATCCACGGTCTCAGTTCTCTCCGGATCTTCCTCAACTTGCTTGCTCTTTCCTTTCTCAGCAGGGGTTGCTTTCCTAGTTCTGCTCTGAACCTCCTTTCCCTTCGTCTTACTTCCGGCCGCCGCCGGTCTGGTCTTCGTGGGTAGAGGGGGCTTGGTGACGTCCAACTTCCTTTTTGCTCCAACTCTCGCCACCTTGCTCTGAGGGGTGGAGGTTTCCATCTCAATCTCTTGCGTAGCCTCCTCTCCTTCTTCTTCTCCCTCTTCGGATGCCGTTGCCGTCTTCCCTTCTTCGAGAGATGGCGCTTGTGGTTCAGGGGGAATCGGAGTGAGTTCCCGCTCTTTGGCAGTTCGAGCGGGAGTTGCCTTCTTCAGAGCTTTCCTAGGCCTTTTCACTGGTGGGGTAGGTGCGACTTGTTCTTCCTCGATGGCCTTTTCTGGTTTCTCAACCATTTCCTCCGCCGCCTCTTTTTCTGCCTCACGCTCCTCTTCCATAGGAACGTCTTCTGGCTCTATCTCCTCCGCCTGACTGATCGCGACCGGATCTTCTGGAGCTCTGGTAGATGTTTCCTCAGATACGGTCCGTCTGGTGGTCCGTTTAGTCAGAGGTCGGGGCTTGGCAGCCTTCTTCTTTGCCGGAACTTGAGTGCTTCCGAAACCAGTCTTGCCTTTTGTTTTCGTCATTGCGGGTGCTTAGGATTGAGAAGGTGCTTGAGAGGTTAGGGTTTTGGGTAAGAAATTATGGAACTGGGTGGTTTTTAAATTGGTACGAGCAGTTACTGAAATTGAAGGCGGTGGAAAGTGGTGAAGATCGTGTGTAGCGGTTATGGAAATTTAGGGTTTTTGGAAGAAGTGGGGTAGTGTTTTAGGGAAGTGGGGGTGACGGTTATGGCAGAATTTTGAATTAAGGAAAGAGTAATCTTCCCAAAATTTGAAATTCAAATTCCCTTCGGAAACCCAAACGTTTCCGTCACATCGTGCCAGACTGCTGCCTCCGCCTTTCTGACGTCAGCCTTCCCCGGTTAGCCCTCTTCTGCCTGCAAAACTTCAAATCCTCCACCTACACACTTTGCAACGCAAAGTGGGTTTGAAATCACCACTGGGCCTCCGCCTATGTGTTTTCTCCGGCCCATCTCTCCTGCAAGTTAGTGCATCCAAACAAAACAAAACAACTTAAAAGAAAAGAAAATTCGGTATAGACCATACCGAAGTAACCACACTGGGTTGCCTCCCAGTAAGCGCTCTTGTTTCCCGTCTTGAGCTCGACCTTCCTTCACTCTTCACTCGTACTCAGGATCGAGAAGGTGGCATTCCTCCTTCTCCTTCTCTACTTTAGCAAGCTCGTGATAGGGCTTAAGGCGGTGCCCATTCACTACGAACGTATCAACTCCATTGTGATCATATACTTCAATGCTTCCGTTTGAAAAGATTTCTTTGATCACGAATGGTCCTGACCATTTTGAGCGAAGCTTCCCAGCCATCATCTTGAAGCGTGAATTGAAGAGTAGGACTTTTTGTCCTACCACGAATTCCTTCTTCCTGATCTTGGCATCATGGATTCTTCTGGTTCGCTCCTTATAGAGCACTGCATTGTCGTAAGCTTCCAACCGAAGTTCTTCCAACTCACTCAGCTGCAATTTTCTTGCTTCTCCAGCTAGGGTCATACTGAGATTAATTTGTTTAATTGCCCAGTACGCCTTATGTTCGATCTCCACAGGCAAATGACATCTTTTCCCATAGAGTAAATGGAACGGGGACATCCCAATCGGTGTCTTGAAAGCAGTTCTGTATGCCCATAACGCATCTCCCAAATGGTCACTCCAGTTCTTACGGTTGGGGTGCACCACCTTTTCCAGGATGCTCTTTATCTCTCTATTGGAAATCTCGGCTTGGCCATTTGCTTGGGGGTGATATGCAGTGGTAACCTTGTGTGTCACCCCCATCTTCTTGGTTAGTGATCTGATAATGGCATTACAGAAGTGGGACCCTTGGTCACTGATTAGAATTTTGGGTACACCATATCTCCCGAACACTTGCTCCTTCAGGAAACCTGCCACGGTATGGGCATCATTGCTTGCGGTTGCCTTGGCTTCAACCCACTTTGATACGTAATCCACTGCCACCAGAATGTATTCGTAGTTCTTTGATTTTGGGAAGGGCCCCATAAAGTCAATTCCCCATACGTCGAAAATTTCGACCTACATGATTGGAACTTGTGGCATTTCATCCTTTGCGGTAATTCCTCCAGTCATCTGGCACTTCGGGCAGCTCTGTACCCATTTCCTTGCATCCGCAAATATGGTGGGCCAATAGAATCCACTCTCCAAAATTCTGTGGGCCGTGCGCTTTCCTCCAAAATATCCGCTATTTGCTGTTCCATGACACATGTCCAAAATTTGGGCATGCTCATCCTCAGGTATGCATCTCCGTATGACTTGATCTGCTCCAGTCTTCCAGAGATATGGATCCTCCCAGTAATAGTATCGTGCTTGCACGAGTAACTTCCGTTGTTCGAATCTTGTCAATCCTGAGGGTAACTCCTTAGTAATCAGATAGTCAGCTATATCCGCATACCAGGGCTCCTGCTTGGTTAGAGCATATAGTTCTTCTTCTTCCTCCAGGATGCTCATGGAATATAGTCTCTCGTCTGGAAAGGTATCAGTAATGGGCATACCGTCATCTTCTTCCAGTTGCAACCTGCTCAAATGATCTGCTACGAGGTTCGCAGCTCCTTTCTTGTCCCTTATCTCTATATTGAACTCTTGTAGTAGCAGAATCCACCTGATGAGTCGAGGTTTGGATTCCTTCTTGGCCATCAAGTATTTCAACGCGGCATGATCCGTGTAAACCACCGCCTTTGTTCCCAAAAGGTAGGAACGAAACTTCTCTATGGCAAATACCACCGCCAGGAGTTCTTTCTCAGTAGTGGTATAGCTGCACTGTACTGGATTCAGTGTTTTGGATGCGTAGTAGATCACACAACTCTCCTTGCCTTTCTTCTGTCCCAGTACTGCTCCAACGGCGTGGTTGCTGGCATCGCACATGATCTCGAATGGTATGTCCCACACCGGTGGTTGAATAATGGGGGCCGACACCAACTTGTTTCTTAAAATTGTGAATGCCTCCTTACAATCATCGTCAAACTCAAACGGCACATCTTGTTGAAGAAGTCTGGTCATGGGCTGGGCAATCTTGGCAAAATCTTTGATAAATCGCCGGTAGAATCCTGCATGGCCTAGGAATGCCCGTTTGTGCTTTACGGTCGTCGAGTAGGGCAATTTGGCGATGGAATCGACTTTCGCCTTGTCCACTTCAATCCCCCTTTCTGAAATCACGTGCCCAAGCACAATTCCTTCCCTTACCATAAAATGGCATTTTTCATAATTAAGGACTAGGCTCTTCTCCACACATCTTTTCAAGACAAACTCTAGATGCTTCAAACATGTGTCGAAAGAGCTACCATATACGGTGAAGTCATCCATGAATACTTCAATGTAATTCTCCAATAGGTCGGAGAAGATGCTCATCATACACCGTTGAAAAGTTCCCGGTGCGTTGCAGAGTCTGAACGGCATTCTCCGGTATGCAAATGTCCCAAATACGCAGGTGAAAGTGGTTTTCTCCTGGTCCTCATGTGCCACAAAAATTTGCATGTATCCAGAATATCCATCTAGAAAACAGTAATAGGCATTACCGGCTATTCTCTCCAACATCTGGTCGATAAAGGGTAATGGGAAGTGGTCATTCCTGGTAGCATCGTTCAGCTTCCGATAGTCAATGCAAACTCTCCATCCAGTTTGCAATCGGGTGGGCACAAGCTCAGCCTTGATCATTCTCCACAACCTGTATCCCTGATTTCTTCGGTACGACATGGACTGGGCTCACCCATTGGCTATCAGATATGGGATAGATGATTCCCAATTCCAATAGCTTAAGAATTTTCTTTAGTACCACCTCTTTCATGACCGGGTTCATCTTTCTTTGAGAATCTCGAACGGGTTTGGCTCCTTCTTCTAGGTATATGTGATGCATGCACTCCGTGGGACTGATGTCTTTGATATTAGCTAAGGTCCAACCGATGGCTTCCCTATTCTCTCGTAATACTCTGACCAATCGCTCTTGCTGCATGACAGTTAGATCAGAACTGATGATAACTGGTAGCGTCTCTTCTGGTCCCAGATAAGCATATTGTAAATGCTTAGGTAATTGCTTGAGCTCCAAAACGGGTGCTTTCTGGATTGAAGGTAGCAGCTTCTCGTTCTGCCCATACTGAGCCAACAACTCTGGTTTGCTTGTCTCTGTTCCCCCAGCTAGATAGACTTCCTGTATTAATTCCTTGATCTTCTGGTCTACCTCCACCTCGGCTTCTAAGGTGCTCTCTCGGAGAGAGTAGAGCTCCATGATGGCTTCCTTCATTTCCTCGTCCTCCATATATTCGGCATCCCGATCAGTCAGACCATATTGAATCACCTTTTCTGTGGTATCCCTGGAACCGAAAGTAATTCCTTGTTCTTGCACCAAGGGTTCAAATACATCGACCATGTCCACCGTCTCCATTTCTTGTTTCCTCTTCATGGTCTCATAGATGTTGAATTCCACTTGAACTCCGTCGAACTCACATGTCAAGATTCCGGTTTTCATATCGATCTTGGTTCCGGCGGTCATCATGAACGGCCTTCCCAATAGTATGGCATTCTCTCCAGTTTCAGGTCCGGTATCTAGAACATAGAAGTCTGCTGGGAAAATCAAATCCCCAACCTTGATCAGTACGTCTTCCACTACTCCTTCAGGGTAAGCGTTGGACCTGTCAGCCAACTGTATGACCACACGGGTGTTTCTCATCTCGCCAATATTCAGTCTCTTGTATACAGCCAATGGCATCACATTAGTATGATCTGATCCTGAAATCTATGCAAGTTTCGTGTCTCTTAGTTTTATTTCTTTTCTTTCAACCTTTTCGTCCGTGTCTTCTGTGAATCCACCTACATACTTGAGGGCAAGTATGCTTTAAGTGTGTAGGTGTGATGCGTCTTTGACTTTTTGGGCCATTTGGCCCTATTTTTCTCTTTATTGGTGTCAGTACAGGTCTGTCCAGGGGGAAAACGAAGTTGTGGAGGAAGGAAGGTCAGTGGAGTGGAAACGGAGAAAATGCAGTCAGAATGGGTATTACCAAGCCCAGATTGCTATGTCATGTTTACCAGCATGGAGCTTCGGCCAACAAGTACCTCCCCAGTCTAACTTGGGGCATGGGAACCTGAAGCAACCCACCTGGTATGAATCTCACCGAAGGAAGTAATCTGTCTGATCGCTACCATGAAAAGCAGACAGCCTAAGACAAGAAAGGAAAGTGAATCTCGGAGATTTTGAGAAAGCAAGATGAAGCAAGAGGAAGGGACTGGAAGGATCTGAAGAATGGGAAAGGTTGACTAAGCTTGCAGCTGGAAGCCATCTTCAATCGGATCAATCAAAGATTGAGCTAAAAAAGGAAAGAAGATTCCGGTGAAGATTTGAGACTGGCGCAGCTAGGGTTAGACCTCAACCATTCGGCAGTATAAAAGATTGATGATGTGCAGCGTGCACAAGCTCTTGGCACTTTTTGAACTCCTGTTTTACTTTAGTTATTACTTTAATTCGCCGTGTGTCAAAACCAATTTATGTTTCAGTACTATTTCCCTATTTCCGATTGTGTTTTTGCATTCGAACAAGATTGAAGGCTCGAAGCCTTAGGTATTTTTCTATCTATTTAAGTATTTCCTTTTGTTCCATGATGTGTTTAATTCATTTCGTATTTATGAATTCTGTTATGTGTGAGTAATTCTTTAGGTGAGGTTTTAGGGGAGGAAATAATTGTTGTTAACATGTAAACATTCGTGAGGCATTTGTTCTTTCGGTTGAATCTCGTGGTTCCGGAAGGATCTGTTCAAAACCATGGGCACTAGGGGCCTAACGGGTGATCTCCGTTCGGTAAAACGCTGTCCATGTGAAGCAAAGCCCAGGGTGTACCAAGGTACAACAACCGGTATGCCCAAGACGGAGTAGCTGAGCAGCGTCAACAAAAGGCGTTGTAGATCCGGAAGGTGGGGAAAGGATTGATGGGATACACTGTCCCTCCTCAGTCTTGGGCTTCTCTAGAGACTATCCTGTCGCAGCCCGAAATCCCGACACTAGTGATAGTGGGGTACGAGTATCGATACGACTATTTTTAAAGAATAAAAGATAAGAAGAATAGGTCGAACATCAAGCGGAAGCTCACATCAAAGCATGCTAAGAAAAAAAAAAAAAAAAAAAAAAAAAAAAATTATTAATTGAACCCAAGGGGTAAAATCGTCAACGTCGTTGTAACTTTTTAATTATCAGGAATTTCACGAACAAAAACAAAACAGGTATAGCTTATTTTTCATAAGGAAACAAAATATGCAGAGTATCGCAGCAAAAGGCGAACCAGTTACATGTATGGAGACACATAACCGTGAGTATATTACTTGATTCATATTTAAAGTAACTTCACATCAAGACTTTATCGATAAAAAGGAAATACGATAAAGTAAATACGTCATCTAACGATCCCCCACCAGCACCAGACCAATCTCACTCCTCGCTTAGCCTGCACATTTAGAAATACATGCAGGGCGTGAGTATATAATACTCAGTGGGCAAACGCCGAAAAACAAGAAAGGTGCTCTTAGAGCTATAAGTCTGAAGCTTGCCACATCACAGCAATACACAGAAATAAGTTAGTATCAATGAATCTGTGCATGCAGTTTTTATAATCAACATCATAAATAAGTAACTGCGCAGTTTAAACATTCATCATGTATGTACCACATCCACTACTCATCATCAAAGGTACTGAGAAGTAGGCCTCCCTCTCAAGTACCGTGACCGGCCGACCCGAAGACGGCTCACAGTCACCTCTGTGCACAAAATTCCGCTTGTGGCAGGACCGAATTCGTCTCATCAGTAGAGGGTAACACACAAGCTCAACATCAAAAAAAAAAAATTGGCAAGTCAAACAGTTCTCAAACATCATTTATCTCAAAACATTTGATAAGTTCTTAACATCATTACATCATTTTAGAAAGCTCATATGATAAACATATACTCAAAATATTGCCCACCTGAAGACCTTACTCAAAAACTCCCGTCAAAGTGGAGTTACTTACTTCCTTGCTCTGCTCGTGTCTTCAGGGATCATCGTCATCATCGAAGGTTCATGTCATAAAATGAATCCCGATTAGAAACTCAACGACAAAAACTCATGCCTCAACTCATGCTCTATATTATATTCTATCTCCTTAACCAACTCTACATAAACTCTTCACTCATTTCAAATCCTTAAGTCCAAGGATAGGTTTCAAGAAAATCATGGTTCTAAGTCTCGGTTCATCTCTCATATAAGACTCGTCTAATCTCATTCAAACACTTAGGCAACACAATCACATAAGGCACATAAGAAAATACCATCAAACATCATCAAGACATGTTCTGTTTTTACACAGACTCGACTTCAAACTTTAACACGTTCTGACTCCGACATCCCCTGGACTCCAGACTCATACCAAAAGAAAGGTATTTGAGTCTAGTTTCATTTAAAAAAAAGTAGAGTCAGAAACTCCAAGTGGTTTGGGAGATATGGCGTTTTTACCACGGTCTACCATATTCGGCAGTTTTGAGCAATCGAAAAGTTTGATTTTTCAAAAATAGTAAACGTTGTCAAACTGCGCTCACATTTGGTGGATATCTAGCCCATACAGTAAGGTTGATACCATAAAAATTTGGAAAGCTAGATCACACAGGAAGTTACTGAAATGAAAGACTTTGTCCCCTGTTCTCTGAAATTCTCGGCAGAAATGTGCAGATTTGGTTTTGCATTTTATAAAAATAGTAAATCAAGTCCAAATGACTTGAAATTTTACAGAGGTGATCAAGACTCATGTAGGGACATTCTGTAAAATTTTCAAAGCTTTTTGACATCGACAAACCGTCGATCACAGTAGGTCAGTAGCCTACGAAAAATCATCAAAAATTCATTCCCAACTCTTAAATGCTCAAATTAACATTTATACAAAGCAACCACATCAAAACTCATTTTAAGCACTTAAAGCACTTAAAAACATTCAAATACATCAAAATACTCATAATACTCAATCTTGACTCTTTTCTTTCATCATCCACTCAAATCTCAAGGAAAACGTTTCTACAACGTATCAATCAAATTCTCTTTTCAATCTCATGCTCAAAATTTCTCAATCATTCATTATTGACCTCATACATCATGTAACTCATTTTACACATATATTTCCCTTTTTATCATGTAAACTAACTCTAGTGAAAAACTCATATATCATCATAAAATTCTCAACAAAAGCATGACAACTTCACAAAATGATCATAAATCAATTTGACCTCATTTTATCATTCGATAACCCCACATCATATGAGAACTCAAAAACTCCTTCAAACTAAACTAAGTCCAAATTTTACTTAGCTTACATTAGACTTAATCAAACATATTAAAACACTACTATCATGCTCAATTACACATATCTTAAGTTAAATCACTTAATAGACACATAGACAAGAAGATCCTAATTTTTATTAAACTAAACTCTAAGAAATTTTATAAACTCACATGGATCTTTAATCTCATCATATATCTATCAATTTTTGTCATTTAATCTCACATCAAAAACCATCAATTCACAAATAAGGGCATATATACACATATCCCTAATTCTAGTAAACTAACTCACATCAAAACTCCAATTGACATCATATACTCAAATTACTCCATCAATCATCATCATATACACCTCATAGACTCATTTTCATCATCAATTCATCACCTTGATCATCAACTCAAAAATTCCCAAATTGGGGTAAACTAAACTCATCGAATCTTTATATCTCAAAACATAGTTTTTCAAAACACATGCTAATCATCACCAAACATCACATAGATCATTTTTCTCACCTCAATTCAAGGAAAGAAAAAGAAAAATTTTTGAAGGGTAGAACACCCAAATTTTCGAAAATTATGAAAAAGAAGGGGGTGATTTTCTTGCTTCAAACTCTCAAGAATACTCATGTACAAACCCATACAAATCTAATCTATAAATATAGAGATTACTTACTCAAGTTCTTCACCAAAACTCAAACTTTCTCACTCTACTTTGGAGCTTCTTCTTCAAGGATTTTCTTGTTTAAAAGTAGATAGAATATGTTTATGAAGGATATTAGAGTGGTTTGAAGTGTTTGGTAAAAATTTTAGGAAGCTTCGAAGGTTCCCATTAATGGAGGAAAATGGTGGAGTTGAGTAATGGAGAAGATGAGTGTATGTGTGTGTTGGTCGAAAATTTTGGGAGAGAGAGAGATGATTTTCGAAAATTCCATGTGAGGGAGAGAGAAGAATTTAGCTTGCAAGATTGTATTTGATCTTGTGGATCTTTAAAGGAGATTTCACAATCTTAGGGAATATTGCTAATTAATGCATGATCTCTCTCTCACTCTAATCTCTCTCTAATCTCTACACTCTCCATCTCATACTCTCAATTCTCTACTCTCTCAATTCTATACTTAGCAAAATTTAGGCATATAACATATGGTATGGGTAATTAAATAAAGTGTGTGAAAGGTGATCAAATAAAATCACAAACTATGGTAATGTCACTCATTAATAAAATACCACATCATAAATATTCATGTGACCAAAATAATAATTATAGCACTCTTATTAGTGCACTCACATATATATAATATTCCTCTTCGTAGGAAGAAAAATAATTTAAAAATATTATGCTCGGAAAAATTTTCATAAACCGGCATCATTTGATTTCCCGGTAAAAATAAACCATACTTGCTTTGGAAACTTAAACAAAATTCCAAGTGCTAAAGTCTCAAATAAAAATCATAATAATATGGTCATATTGACACACGTCACAAAATCACATAATCACTCAGTCACATAAATTCACATAACATCTCATCAAAACAGTCGGCAGATTCAAATAAGCTAGACGTCTCTCTGACCGACTCTATATATCTAGGTTTCTCACTCTTTCTTCCTCGACTCTATTTCCAACTCAGTATTCCTATTTTTCTTAATAGGACAGTCAATCTCTAACAATTCAGTATCCGGTAACTCTATTCCCGGTAGTTGGAAATAAAATAAAATCTCAGCTCAATTCAATCAGCATCTCCATCTCAACTCATTTCTCAAATCTCATCATTCTAACTCTATTATCGGTTTACTCTCTCGTATCTCTATTTAAAAGACAATCTGTCTTATCTACTCATAAAAAAAAAAGTAGTCTCGTATTTCGACATCTCGTACTCTTATTAGTGTTAAGACACTATCTCCCAACATGAGTAAAAGTACGGGGTGCTACATCCTACCCCCCTTAAAAAAAATTTCGTCCCGAAATTTGAGTTATTCTTCTTCGGGAAAAAGCTCTGGGTACTTCTCTTTCATCTTCTCTTCAACTTCCCATGTTGATTCTTTTTTACTATAATATCTCCATTGGATTTTCATCAAAGGAATCGATTCGTCCCTCAATTATTGGATCTTCCAGTCCAGCATAGCATCAGGTCTATCTCTTCGTAGCTCAAAACTGGTTCCAGGGACACTTCTTCTTGATAGATGACATGTTTTGGATTAAACACGAACTTTCTCAATTGAGAAACATGGAAAACGTCATGGACGTTCGCGAAGCTCAGAGGCAACGCTAGTTTATAGGCTACATGGCCTATTTACTCTAATACATATCATAAGGTCCTATATATCTCGGTTTGAGTTCTTGTTAACTCAAAAATAACATGCTCCCCGAGATAGGGAAGAACTCACATAATCATCGTTTCTATCATCAACAGAATCTATTCACAATTACTCAATTGTTGAGTTTTCTTTTCTCGATTTTGCTAATCGATGCCATAATTCATGGCTAAGTGGTCTCACTTCTATTGTGGAAGTCTCTAATAGGTATAATTGTATAAGGTTGCCAAAGTGGCGCCTTCACGTGTTAACACGTTAAACATCCTTCTACGAATGATGCCATCTCTCGCTTCTTATTCTCCTATCAAAGCGTCGTTTCAGTCTTGGCACGTATTTAAACTTTTCGCATGTGCGGTGTAAGGGGTATCATGAGCTTCGCTCGTGATTTCATTCTTCAATTCTTCTTTATCAGGCACACACAGTCGTTCTCTTTAAACAAAAATGGCATTATCTGCCGCGTCCTGATAACTCTCTACTTTCTCGGTTCGAATCTTCATTCGCAATCTTTCCATCTTCTCATTCTGTCTTTGAGCTATGACTATTCTCGATCATAAGTCAGGTATAACGTTCAGTGCAGAAATTATCATTTCTGTCGTTGGTGGTGGTATTACTACCTCCAAATTCATCTTCTCGAATTCCTCGATTAGGTTCTCTTCTCGAGTAAGGAGAAATCCTAACTCTCCCTGATTCTTTCTGCTCAACGCGTCAATTACTACGTTAGCCTTCCCAGGGTGATAATTTATTCCACAATCGTAGTCCTTCATCAACTCTAGCCATCTTCTTCGTCGTATGTTCAGATCTCTTTGCTCAAAGAAATATTTGAGACTCTCATGATCGGTGTATATCTCACACCGTGCTCCATAGGAATGGTGTCTCCAGATCTTCAAAGCATGCACTACGGCTGCTAATTTTAAATCATGCGTCGGATAACTCATCTCGTGTGATCTCAGTTGTTGCGAAGCATACGCTATAACTCTTCACTCTTGCATCAGTGCACATCTTGGACCATTTCTCGATGCATCAATATAAACTGCATACTCTTGATCCGCTTTTAGAATAGCTAACACTGGGGCTATTGTGAGCCTCTTTTTCAGCTCTTGAAAACTTCGCTCACATTCGTCCGTCTGACGGACTTGACTTCTTTCTTTAGCAGGTGCGTCAATGGCTTGGCGATTTCTGAAAAGCCCTCAATAAAACGTCGATAATACCCTGCTAATCTCAGAAAACTGTGAATCTCGTGCGGTGTGGTTGGCGATCTCCGCTCCTGTACCGCTTGAACTTTTGCTAGGTCTACTTTAATTCCTCTCGCAGAAACAATATGGCCAAGAAAATTAATTTCTTTAAGCCAAAACTCGCATTTGCTAAACTTAGCATACAGCTTTTCCGCTCGTAATCTTTCCAATACGATCCTCAAATGCTCTTCGTGTTCTCGTTTACTCTTCGAGTAAATCAGGATATCGTCTATGAAGACTACACGAACTTGTCTAGGTATTCGCGAAAAACGCGGTTCATGTGATCCATGAATACTGTCGGGACGTTCGTCAAACCGAAAGACATATCTTCCAAACATCTTTGAGTTTATAGTAATGCCATAATGCATACGCGATGCCGTCTTCGGAAATATCTTCCGATCATATCTTCAGCTGATGGTATCCCGTTCTCATGTCAAACTTTGAAAAAGTGCTCGCTCCTTGTAGTTGATCGAACAGATCATCGATCCGGGGTAACAGATATTTATTCTTTAACGTCACTTTGTTCAACTTTCGATAATCGAAACACAACCTCAAGCTTCCATCCTTCTTTTAACAAAAAGATCTGGTGCTCTCCACGGGAAAACACTGGGTCGAATGAAACCCATATCTAGAAGTTCTTGTAGTTGCAGCTTTAACTCTTGCAACTCTGTGGGGGTCATCCTGTACGACGCTTTCGACGTCGGTGCCGTGCCAGGCTCTAAATCGATCGTAAACTCAAGTTGTCGGTCTGGGAAATCCCCGGTAAAGTTTCAGGGAAACGTCTTTGTAATCTCACA